>NW_028281995.1:0-80000 GCF_059751285.1 Brachycentrus maculatus
TAGGGAATGTCGAGAAATTTAGGGTGGCAAAAAACTCGATACCAACCTGAGTATATTTCGTTTTTGCAGTTTTTTTTTCATTATTTTCTTCTTATGATATTTTTTCTTATTACCCATACAATTTTTACTTATTTTATTTGATTTTTATTTGCTTAGAAATTTAAAAGAACATTACCATAAATACATTTTTTTAAAAACCCTTATCCACACCCCAATAGTGCATAGGGCACTGAGTCATATAAACGCAGTGTTATCTTGATCGTTTACACATGAAGGAAAGGTGATCAGCCCTCCGCTTCAGGTACCAGTCCAAGGTAATATAAGTATACCAGTCCAAAGTAATAATATTAAATAAATATTACAGTGAAAAAATCACTTATGTTATTTTACCTCCCTTGGGAATCGAACCCGGGACCTCCATAACGGTAGCAGAGCGTGCTGACCATTACACCACGGAAGCGGATTTACAATAATGAATAACAAATAAAACAGGAAATTGTAACATTCCAATTACAAAATTACACAAATGTTAAATGAGTTAAAAGTAAACAGCAATAATAAAATATGGCAAAAGTTAAGAAGATTCATAGGCAAACTTAATTTACAGCTAAAGTAATAAAAATATTAAAAAAAACAGTTAACACATAAAACAGAACACACACGCGACAGATACGTAGCTATTCATATATTGATAAGTAGTATCAATATATTGACACGTAGCATTAATATAGAGTGAATGCTGGGAACAAAGTGAATGGTGCACTGAAATCAGTTATAGCAAATAAAAACCTATCAGCGGAAGCTAAACTGGCAGTTCACAACGGAGTCCTGGTTCCAACTCTAATGTATGGAAGTGAAACATGGAGTTGGCAAAAGAAGGATGAAAGTAGACTGAATGCAGTCGAAATGCGATCTCTCAGAAGAATGTGCGACAAAACGATGTATGATAGATGTACGAATAGTGAAATAAGGAAGGAATGCAAAGCTGAGATAAGCATTATCGATAAAATTAAGAAAGGTGTGTTGAGATGGTTTGGACATGTAGAACGAATGAGTAAGGAAAGAACGGTAAAACAAATTTATGAGGCGAATGTTAGCGGGAAAAGAAGCAGAGGAAGACCGAGAAAAACATGGCACGATCAGGTACGCCAAATACTTGAAAGTGGTCAGGTTAGGAATCGTAACAATCGGCGGGTATGTATGAGGAGATGCATGAACGTGGAAGAGGCGAAGAATGTTTGCAAGGACAGAGTGGTGTGGCGCCCTATTCTCTCTGCCTACCCCTGCGGGGAAGCGGCGTGATGGTTAGTTAGTTAGTTTAGCATTAATATATTAATATCTCCTATGTGAACAAACCCAGCGCTGTAAACAAATATTTGGACACACTTAAAGTACTGTCGTATTTCTCATCTAACACAACTACTATCTAAAAAAATATCTTTATACAACTAGATTTTTTTAGGATGACAAAAAATTCGATGCCAACCTGGGTAAATGAAATTTCTTTTTTTTTTTTTAAATTATTATTATTATGTTATTATCTTCTAATAATATTAGTTCGGCTACAGTTCTGGAGGTCCAGGGTTCGATTCTGAGAAGCGGGTCTAATAAATATAAGCGATTTTTTCACTCTAATATTTATTCAATATTACCCTGGACTGGTAGTTACCTGAAGCGGAGGGCTGATCACCTTTCCTTCGTGTGTTAAAGATCAAGGTAACACTGCATTTATATGAAACATTTATATGTGCCCTATGCACTATGGGGGTGCGGATAAGGGTTCGAATGAATGAATCATATTACTTCTCATTCCCCATCTAATTTTTACTAGCCTTTTTACAACTTTAATGACAATTTTTTTATCTTCCATTCTTCTTATTTTATGAATTATTTATCCTTTTTATATTATTTGCTTAAGCTTCATTCGTATTCCATAATTTTTATTCTGTTTATCCCATATATAAATATTGAATTCTTTTCTTTACTATCTGCCCTCTTATTATCCTATCCACATTCGAAAGTTTTGTAATTAGCGCATTAAGCTTCTATGCTTGAGGTCCTAGGTTCAATTTTATATATATATATATATATCTATATATATATATATATATATATATATATATATATATATATATATATATATATATATATATATATATATATATATATATATATATATATATATATATATATATATATATATATATATATATATATATATATATATATATATATATATATATATATATATATATATATATATACTCACATATTGTGCTGTAAATTAGTTTTTATAGTGACAACAATCTATGTTGACAACCCTGTTATTAATTCCCCCATGAAAAATCGCCGACGCAACTAAAACACAACAAATTGATATAACAATGTATTCTTTCGGAGCGCTTTTGGTGACAGGGTTGCCAATAAAATTGAAATATAAAAAAATCCTTATCTTGCTTTTTACCTCCTAATATATTTGACAATTTAACATTAAAAACTGAAACTAGAAAGAAATATAAACTATGAAAAAGTAACGAAATCATCAAAGTTGTGCACTTAACGCAGTGCCCTATGCACCATTGGTTGCAGATATGAAAAAAAGAAAATGATTACGATGGTGCTAGCATATATAGTAGACATGGGTGATCAAATTAAATAATTATTTTTTAACAATAATATTATTTTTTTGACATCTCAACACAGATAATGAAAATTATAGAAGTCTGGGCATTTACAGGGTTCACGACCGTCATAGGCTGGTTTAAGTGATCCCTATACACACGTGTATCACTCACCAGTTCTAATCGTGGGTGACAATCACACTACCCAAATTCTTGGAATTTCTATATACTCGCATATTGTTCAAATTCAAAAACGTGTCGCTTGAATTGACTAGAATTTCACCATCTACTGTGAGATGAAAGAAGCTTTTTATTGAGACAAAACTCTTTCATTTTAAGCAGCCTGGTTATCAATAATGGTTAGAATTGGTAAATGTTATACGTGTGTAAAGTGATCACTTAAACCAGCCTATGTCGGTGGTCATATTATTTTTCATCTTTGATGAGATGTCAAAAAGTGATATGAAAAATAAATAAAAGTTTGTGGCAACCCTATTCGATGTCCCCTTCTCCCCGAAACATGAATGAACAATGAACAACGTCGTGATTGAAATGTTTTTTAAAGGGCATTAGAATAACTCGATAATGTCCGCACCAAATGGAAAACAAATTGCTCGTAAAATTGTTATTATTCGCTTTTGTGTTCTTCCAGAGTTATTACGCTCTTGTTATGAGCCCGCATTAGGTTTCGTGAGTTTTGTTATTGCAATATTTAGGCTCGCCGGAAAAGCGTAGTAACTTATAAATGTGGATTTTAGACATTGGTAGTGCATGGGTAGTCGCATGTAGCTATCGTGGGTGAGGTCCCTGGTTCGACCCCTAGTAGTGTCGAAATAACAACAAACGTTTTCTTAACTGTAATATTTGATATGTTTAACTAATAATGGATGTTTTATAGTGTCAGATAGTATCATCAATATACAGTTTTGTAATTATTTGATCAATGTGTTTATATGTTTAACTAACTAACCATCACGCCACTTTTCCGCAGGGATGGGGAGAGATAATATAATTCCACACCAATCTAACTTGGATATAACAAACAATATTCGCCTCTTCTACACTCATACATACTCACCGATTATTCCAACTCCTGACCATTTTTAAGTATTTGACGCACTTGATCATATCAATGGTTTTCCTCGGTTTTCCATTTCTCCTTTGTATAGTACGTTCGCATAGTAAATTTATTTTACCGTTCTTTCCTCACACATTCGTTCCACATGTCCAAACCACCTCAACTAAATATACCATTCTTAATATTATCGCTAATGCTCATCTCAGCCTCGCACTATTTTCTTATTCATCATTCATATTATGTTCAAAGAGATAAAAACAATTAAAAACGTATGTAAAAATTATACTTATATTTATATATATGTAATATATATATATATATATATATATATATATATATATATATATATATATATATATATATATATATATATATATATATATATATATATATATATATATATATATATATATATATATATATATATATATATATATATATATATATATATATATATATATATATATATATGTATATATATATATATATATATATATATATATATATATATATATATATATATATATACATATATATTTATAAATATATATATATATATATATATATATATATATATATATATATATTTTTATATATATATATATATATATATATATATATATATATATATATATATATATATATATATATATATATATATATATATAAATATATATATATATATATATATATATATATATATATATATATATATATATATATTTATATATATGTAATATATATATATATATGTAATATATATATATATATATATATATATATATATATATATATATATATATATATATATATATATATATATATATATATATATATATATATATATATATATATATATATATATATATATATATATATATATATATATATATATATATATATATATATATATATATTTATATATACACACACGAATTGGCACATTTGTGTCGAAATACTTGTGAACAAGTTTTTAAATACACAAAATTATTTGTGAACAAGTGTTTAGACAGTCACAAAATGTTGTAAAAAGTGCCTTAGTTAATTTTAGCGTTTTTCCGAGAGTATTTCGCGCTCGCTTTTCCTGTAAATCCGTGTTGATAAATTCGTTTATTCAGTATTTTAGAAGAACGGAGGAGGAAAAGTGAAATTAAAAAGAAGCGGAGTGAAGTTGAGAAGAATTAACTCTAATAAAGTGAACGGGCGAGGAAACTGAACGAAATTAATCAGAGATTATTTTTAGATTCAGAAAAATAATTATGAAATGAATACAAAAATTACAACATTTTAACATAGATGAAGTATGTTAAAATAATTAAAGAAAACACTTCGTTTTTTACCACTTTAGTTTAATTATAGACTACATGTTTCAGAAGCTAAACTTCCATCATTCAGGTCTGTATAATAACTAAAATATAAAATATAAAATTGTTCTATAAATAAGGATAGAAAATTAAATTATTACACCTTGTTCCATATAAAGGCCAAATTATGAATTATCTTGAAAATTTAGAAATACAAAAAAACCTGAATTCTAATAATAATTTATTAAATAATATATTGTTTCAAAATTCTTCGCCATTGCTTTCAATTTTTCCTTTGTTTTCAAACTCCGTTCCTTGACTAACCCCTTCCCCTTACTTTCCCCCTATCCTTATTTATAGAACAATTTTATATTTTATATTTTAGTTATTATACAGACCTGAATGATGGAAGTTTAGCTTCTGAAACATGTAGTCTATAATTAAACTCAAGTGGTAAAAAACGAAGTGTTTTCTTTAATTATTGTAACATGTCTTACCACAAAGTTAATGCCGAAACAATAAATAAAGTATGTTAAATATGGAATATAACTATTCATTAAATTAAACACTTGAATAATCCACTGAATTGAGTTTTATTTTTATCTACGACTAGTTTCGAAAACGACAATTGTTTTCATCCTCTGGTACAAATTAAAACTAATAATTAATTAATACAGTTAGTTAATTATAAGTTTAAAATTAATTAACTGTATTAATTAATTATTAATACAGCTAATTAATTATTAACTAATCATTTGTAAATTAGGTTAATTAATTATAAGTTTTTTATTAGTAATTAATGAACTGTAATTAATAACAGTTGATTTATGAGCAAGGATTTGAACACACCGAAAATATTGTGAAAATAATTCATGTAAGTCGTTCAACATTATCCTTAATAATAACGTCTCAACATCTAACGATGTTTCCACATATTCGTCCGAGAGAACGTATTAAAACGTCGTTCACTCTACTCCCATCCTTCTTTTTCCAAATCCATACTTCGCTTCCATACATTAGTGTCGGTACTAGCACTCCGATATAAGCCGCCAGTTAAGTTTTCTGACCAAAAAAGAAACAAATTAGTGTTTAGTTTAGAAATTCACCAATCCTGAGTGATTTCCAATTCTAATACTGGCTTCAAACTTTGATAAAGATGGTTTGTCGGAATTATGTACATACGATGCCGCTAGGAAATAGGCAGGGCTAGATTGGGTCATTTCATGTTTAAAGCACTTCAAAAGCTTAAAGCCCACTGTTGAGAACTACAAATTGGTTTTCTTTCCAAAAATCAATATATCAGAGTTAAGTTTAGATCAAGATAACACTGCGCTTATATGACGCAGTGCCCTATGCACCATTGGGGTGCGGATAAGGGTTTGATTATTATTATTAAGTTTAAAGATTTTTAATTCTAATAAAGGCTACAAAAATAGCTAGTAGGTTTAAAAATAAATGGTAAGGTATCCAAAAATTAAAAAAAATAAATTGAGGTTGATAATGTCTTGATCACTTTTAATCGATCACTTAAAATTCACAACCACCCTTTGACAGGTCATAAGCCCTTTAAATACCCAGACTTCCCTATTCTCTACATCTCGATTGAGATGCCAAAAATATAAAAAAAAACTCATAAGTGGAGAAACTGATATGTGTGAACAAGGATTTGGAAACACCAAAAATTATGTGTTTTTTTTTTTAAATTTATGTAGCTCACTCCTTTCAACAACGTCATAAATCAAAAATCGTCAATTTTCAGTTGTGCATGTTTTCGGAATGCCCAGAAAATGTACTATATCCCAGCAAAAGAGGCATATTTTTAACTTAATATTTACCCGCTACAGGGCAAAAAGTGTTGTTTTTGCATTTTGAAGAAATAGTATTGTTTAATTTTTTTTTAATTTGCTAAATATTTTTCAAATGGAGAAAAAACCTTCAGGTTTTACCTAAAAAGATCTGTTGCACAGTAAAAAGTTTAATAAGTGGCTTGATATTTATTTTTAATACATTGTATTATATTTTTAACTTTAAAAACGTTCTCCTGAAAAATCTATTTTTTTTTAATTTATGACGTTCTTGAAAGGAGTGAGCGATATATAATATTTTTAAGAATAACCAATATTTCCATTTTGCCAGTTCGTCCGATCTGCCCTCCAAACACTACATCATCTGCCATTAGGCCATAAATGCCACCGAGTTAGCGAATCAATTATGGTTTGCGGACATTTGCCGGTCGCCGGGAGGGGGGGGGGGTGGCTTTCCTCATCCCCATGCAGACCACGTCAAACGCAAAACAAGATGGCGGACAGACAAGCCGGCCCTACGATCTCCCCCTGGCAGGACGGTCGCAGACACACGTGGATAAAGGGAAATGATCAGACCTATCGGTTTATGATGATTTTCATTGATGTTAACGTCACTATATAGGTGAAGAGGAATATGGAAGCTGGGTGTTAACAGGGCTTGAGACCTGTCATATTTATTCTAAAATCTTGATACTAGGGTAACTGATTAAAAATCATATCGCTAACTCCTTTCAACAATGTCATTTATAAAAAATCGTCAATTATCAGTTGGGCATATTTCCGGAATGCCTAAAAAATGTAGGTACTATATCCCAGCAGAAGTGGCTTATTTTTATGTTAATATTTACTCGCTACAGGGTAGAAAGTGTTGTTTTTGTATTTTGAAGAAAAGTTATTATTTCATACCGCTCACTCCTTTCAAGAACGTCATATATCAAAAAACTTGATTTTTCAGGAGAACGTTTTTAAAGTTTTAAAATATAATACAATGTATTAAAAATAAATGTCAAGCCACTTGTTAAACTTTTTACTGTGCAACAGATCTTTTTAGGTAGAGCCTGAAGGTTTTTTCTACATTCGAAAAATATTTAGTATTATATATTTAAAAAAGTAATTAAACAATGCCTTTTCTTCAAAATGCAAAAAACAACACTTTCTGCCCTGTAGCGGGTAAATATTAAGTTAAAAAATATGCCGCTTTTTCTGGGATATAGTACATTTTCTGAACATTCCGAAAATATGAACAACTGAAAATTAACGATTTTTGATTTATGACGTTCTTGAAAGGAGTGAGCGATATATTTCTTTTAATATACTTAATATTTTTCAAATGGAAAAAAAACCCTTAGGTTTTACCCAAAAAGATTAGTTGCACAGTAAAACGTTCAAAAAGTGGCTTGATTTTTATTTTTAATACATTTTAATATATTCTTAAACTTTAAAAACGATCTCTTGAAAAATCTTTTTTTTTTATATAGACGTCCCTGAAAGGAGTGAGCGATATATCTATATAAATAGGTCTCTGCCATACAAAAGCTTTCTCAAACCAACCAAAGATGCTGACGTGAATTCAAACATAAAATGACACGAGATTGATGATAGATGTATGAGTTCCAAAAACTTGAGTAGCGTGGTTCTCAATCATGGGTAGAACCTTGAATGTAACAAGTGTATAAAGTGATCAGTTAAACCAGCCCATCAAGTCGAAAGCCCTGCAAAAACACCAAGACTTCCATACTCTTCTCCATTTATGTTGTGATGTATTCTTCTTCTTCTTCTTTTTGTAGATCCCAGGGATCTCTTGTGATGTTAAAATCTAAAAACAACCCCTCAGTGGAGAAACCCAGATTTGTGAACAAGGATTCGGACACGCGTTGTGACGTAATTAATTTCCCCCGGAACAATGTTATTTCTAATTCAAATTGTCGGACATCATCTATAATCCCTTGTCTAATTTCAAATTCATTATCGCCATAATCGATTTGCAATTTAATTAGGCACTCTCTGATAGGCTCACTGTACGCTCAGGGGTCAGGAGTGACCACCGCCAAACTAGCGTGTATGTACACTCCAGCAAATTGAAAGCTACCGTGAACTAGTAATTATAATGAGCAAACAATATAACATGGTTGTACTAATATACATACTATCTACTTGTAATATGAATGTATACATATTTTTTTAAAATATAATTAAATACTTTTTACTAGTTTAATTTTTTTTCTGACATCTCATCAAAGATGAAGAAGAATATGGAAGTCTAGGCATTTACGGGGCTGACGACCGTCATAGGCTAGTTTAAGTGATCACTTAACACACGTGTAACATTCATCAATTCTACCCATTAATGACAACCACACTACTCAAATTCTTGGAAGTTCTATATATATGAACCAATTTAGAAACCTTGTTCATGAATCACTTGAACTTCACTAGAGACATCTATTGGTGAGATGTAAAGAAGCTTTTTACTAAGCAGAAACTCTTATATTAGTATGTGAGATCCGAATCCTGGATTATAATCACACACATGAGAAACGCCAGAAAATACCATTTTCATTTTTATTATTAAGCTTATAATTTGACCAAATAATTTATTTACAACATTTTGAGTGTGTCCAAATACTTGTTCACAAAATCTGGATTATCTCCAATTACAGGAGTTATTTTCATATTATTTTTGACATCTCATCAAAGATGAAGATCTTTGTCTTTGTCTTTGATAAGTTCAATATATATGAACCCACTTTGAAACATTGTTCTTGAATCACTAGAACTTCACTAAAGACATCTATTGGTGAGATAAAAAAATTAATAAGTAAAAAAAAAATGTATGAAAATAACTCCTTTAATTGGAGATAATCCAGATTTTGTGAACAAGTATTTGGACACACTCAAAATGTTCTAGTTTAATTTATATTTGAAGCAATAACTTTGTGATTTTCCATTTTATAATTAAAATCTTACTTTGTTTAAAATCACTATAACATAAATTATTAATATTGACCGCCTTTGTAGTGTAATGGTCAGCACCATCGGCTACCATACTGGAGGTCCCGGGTTCGATTCCCGGGGGGGTCAAGTAAATATAAGTGATTCTTTTCACTCAAATGTTTATTCTATATTACCCTGGACTGATACCTGAAGTGGAAGGCTGATCACCTTCCTTCATGTGTTGACGATCAAGATAACACTGCGTTTGGGGTGCGGATAAGGGTTTGAATAAAAAAAATATTTGTATTTTTTTTATTTTATTACTTACACAAATATTTAAATTTCCTATTATTTCTGTGACCCTAAGCGAATCATTAATAGAAATAGGTGTCAAATCATGGTAGAGTGGGCTCGTACTCTGACTCGAGAGTCCGCGACATTAACCACGGGACCACAAACCGTCACAATTAGTTTTTCAGTTAGTAGTAGTATTTTTTTTCTGTTTTCATCTTAGCAGTTCCGTTATGTTTCGAGTAAATAGATTATAACGCATAGCATTGATCGCGTTCATTGTTCATTATGCTTTACCAGCGTAACGAAGTTAGACGAGCCAAAGTTGATCCAAGTTTGTAATATTGTATTAGGATAGCTGACGCCATCTAGCGGCAAACTGCCAAGTTATGCTAGTTCAATTAGCTAAAGTAACGTAACGGCTAAGCGCCTGTAGTGGAATTGAGGAACAACTTGGAATTGACGCGTTATTACTAGTAAGTTTAATGAGTATTTCAGTTTTGTACTGACATTTCTTGTAATCAACCTTTCCCTTCCGGTGCTAAAATAAAACGTGCGTCCCGGTGTTGGGTAGTCACTACACAATAAAAAAGTAGCGATTTTAAATCGAAAAACTACGGACTTTCAAAGCTAATCCTCTTAATTAGTTATAAATGAAGTCAAAAATTCAGATTTATTTGCTGAAAACATTAAAAAACCATCTCACAACGCTCACGGAACAAGCATAGGCCCACTTTTGTCGACAGCTCAAGGGCTACTGGAGATAACTCGCTAGATAGCCAGAGAACATTGAGCTCTGAGCTCCTCAAGCTTGCACAGTGCAAGTATGCAAGAGGGAGATGCGAATATAGTGTCGCGGTTCCCGTACACTCTTCACGCGCTGTTTATACGCGAATTTGTTTCCGATATTCACAAAATACCTCCGATATACCCGATAAATTCTGATTATTTTTAAAATTATTTTTTTAAATACCACTTTATTTTAAAATCTACTGTGACACGTGTTTCGAGACATTCTGCATCATTTTCAAACACCGTAATACAATTCCTAAAACAAATCGCGCGTGAACAGACATGTAACCCCTCCGGTGGTCTCCCGTGGAATGAATTCTGTATTTGAGAATACCCGCTTAAGGTAAGATCAATCTGTCAATATTCAATTCGTCTGTCCAGAAAATGAGCTCTCGTCAAATTGGACAGCGTGTACACAGCGGTGTAAGGGTGGCTTATTCTATTATCAGCAGGGGTAGTTACCCCTCCCATCTTGTTAGGTACTTTCCCGAGTCCACCCAGCAACTACCTTCGGCCAGATTCTGCGGTCACATATTGCATTAGGGTGGATCGCTGCACTCAATTTTAGATGTTGAATTTTCCTATCAGGTTTTGTAAGAATCCAGTACAGTAAAACCTCGATATAACGGGCTAATCGCCGGGAGGAGGTGTCCGTTGAAGCCGAAAGTCCGATATATTAAAACAGGTTTTTTTTTTTTTTGAAAATATGAACATTGTATTTCTGTGTTCCCCAACCTTTTTGGTATTCTCCAGGATATACTTGGCTACAATAGTTTACATAGATACTAGAAGGAATGTGTATTTGATTACGCATTTTTATCGATTGTTGCGCGGTATGATCGATAATCCTGAAATTATCCGGAGCATTGGTCTGTATGTTCCCGATAGTTCCTAAGACAGAGTCGGCATAGATTGTTTCACATTCCTATATACAGGACCAACCTGCCGATGGTTATGCCTGTAGGAAGAGTTACCGCTATGTTGAACATTATCACATTGGATATTGATATGTTCCATGTGTCCGAATGAGTTTTCCGAAGCGGCATTCTTCTACACCTTTAAATCTTCTATTTTATTTATTCTTCCGGCATTAACTTTGTGGTAAGATATGTTACAATGATTAAAGAAAACACTTCGTTTTTTACCACTTGAGTTTTATTATAGACTACATGTTTCAGAAGTTAAACTTCCATCATTCAGGTCTGTATAATAACTAAAATAAAAAATATAAAATTGTTCTATAAATAAGGAGAGGGGAAAGTAAGGGGAAGGGGTTAGTCAAGGGACGGAGTTTGAAAACAAAGGAAAAATGGAAAGCAATGGTGAAGAATTTTGAAACAATATATTATTTAATAAATTATTATTAGAATTTAGGTTTTTTTGGATTTCTAAATTTTCAAGATAATTCATAATTTGGCCTTTATGTGGAACAAGGTGTAATAATTTTAATTTATGAGAGTGAAATGAGTGATTGGTATCTATTATATGATTTGCAAATCATATAATAGATATACACCTTGAATATTGTTTTTTATGCTTATATATTTTTTTGGAATAAAATTGAATTCAATTGAAATTGAATTAGCTTGCGTACTGCTTGGTTGTACATCACTAAATTGTACCACTTCGTAAAAACGATTTTTTTTATTTATAATCACCGAAATTTTCTATTTATTTTCGAAAATAAAAGTCACGAAAGTGTTGCTTAGGATTTTAATACGAGTACATTGTTATAAAGCATAATTTTCAAACAAATTTTACAAAAATATAAGCACTATAATATCGGCAAAATAAACTTTAAAAAATCAAACATAAAAGTATCATTTCAACTTTAAATTACCATTTAATTTTTAAATTATTATTCAGTGTCATATTATTATTGATATTAATATAAGGAAAAGGCCTTTGCATTTCAGCATGTTATATTCACCATTTACTTTGATTGTTTTATTTAATTTTTTATTGGTATCGTTAAGTGATTGGTTTTATTATTTTAAGCGTGCAAGCCGGTAGCGTGCCATTACTTATTATGGGCACATGCCTATATGTGTACCTATATACATTAACACTGGTTGAGGTTTAATTTCTCACGAAACTTGTAACATACATGTGACAAATTAATAAGTTTAATAATTGCGCGTGTGGAAAGGGTTAAATGACATAGACTGTAATCAAAGGGACTTGCCACTTTTTATACAAGATATTTTTCTTTAAGTTTCACAAATTCATCTAGGAATACAACATAAACAAAATTATTATTCACAGTATTTTGAGTGTGTCCAAATTCTTGTTGAAAAAACTGGTTTTCTCCACTTAGTAGTTATCTTTACATTTCGACGTTTCATAGATGAAGAAGAAAATCCTGTCACAGGCTGGTTTAAGTGATTACATTATACACGAGAGACATTCACAGTTCTACCCATGATTGACAACCACACTGCTCAAATTTTAGAAACTCGCACATATGTTTATTTATTTATACTTTACGTACATAAAATAAATAAGCACATTGGCGGGATTATCGCTAAAAAGAAATATCTTCCAACCAACCAAATATAATATGATGATTAGTACAACAATTCATATTGCGAGTTCACGGCAGTATCTATGGTGGATTTGAGTAAATTTATTATTTAACAGAGACCTTTTTATTTTGAAATGTATGCAAGATACTAACACAGTTGTATCATATTATATAAAACTTTCTCAACCTCTAAAAAACTTAGACTTAGACTTAGACTAGAAAAAAATAAAGGAACCAATAAAGGTACAAATAAAGGTATAGGTGAAGAAGAATTGATCGTGCTAAGTTTTTCTCGGTCTTCCTCTGTTCCTTTTTCCAATTACATACGCCTCATAAATTTATTAACCGTTCTTTCCTCACTCATTCGTTCTACATGTCCAAACCATCTCAACACACCTTTCTTAATTTTATCGATAATGCTTGTCTCAGCTTTGCATTCCTTCCGTATTTCACTATTCGCTATCATACATTGTTTTGTCGCACATTCTTCTGAGAGATCGCATTTCGACTGCATTCAGTCTACTTTCATCCTTCTTTTGCCAACTCTATGTTTCACTTCCATACATTAGGGTCGGAACCAGGACCCCGTTGTGTACTGCCAGTTTAGCTTTCGCTGATAGGTTTTTGCACGATCAAGTATGCCAAATACTTGAAAGTGGTCAGGTTGGGAGTCAAAACAATCGGCGGGTATGTATGAGGAGATGCATGAACGTGGAAGTGCCAATAATGTTTGCAAGTACAGGGTGGTGTGGCGTTCTATTCTCTCAGTGATGGTTAGTTAGTTTTTTTTGTGAAGAAGAATATAAAAATCTTGTTATTTATAATGCTTATAACCTCACTTAGGCTGGTTAAGTGATCACATTGTACACTTTTAACATTTACGATTTTACCCAAGAAAAAGAGGATTATATTTGAATATTGTCAATTTAAAATGTGGCCATTATAAATTGTCATACGACTGTAGACGAAGAAGAATATGAAAGTCTGGGTATTTACAGGGCTTATGACTTGTCATAGACAGCTTAAGTGACCACTTTACACACGTGAAACATTCACCATTCTACCCGTGATCGACAACCACACTACTCAAAATTTTGGAACTCATATTAAAAAAAAATTGTCACTTAAACTATCAAGTCCACTTTTTCTGTTACTGTTCGCCTAACCCCTTCTCCCTAGTAATTTGAATGGGCATGCAAAATTATAGCAAGAGATTTTATCAGCCTTGATTATTTAGCAGGGAATATGATGAATCAACGATTCTGACATACTGTCAAACACGCGATAAGCATACTTAATGCGGAGACGATTGGTTGATTAGGGGGTAGGCAGAGAGAATAAAACGCCACACCAATCTGTATTTCACAATCATTCTTCGCCTCTTCCGCATTCGTGCATCTGCTCATACATACCCGCGGTTTGTTACGACTCCTGACCTGACTCTTTTGCGCATTTGAAATATGTACTTAATTAATAATGAATTTGGAAGGTTGATATAGCGCCATTTTTTTAAAATTATACCTCAACTACGCTTGAACATGCTAACAATTTTTCCTAGGTTTTCTTCTGCATCTATAAACATCCGGGACCACTGTTTTCACCGTCGTCTTCGTGAAAAATCACAAAAAAATTAATAAAGTTACCTTATTCTAAATATTATTAATATTTTAAGCATTAACTTTTTGGTTAGTCATGTTTACCTCAGCTCGTAACGCATATTTGTGCTGAAACATTTAGTGCATGTTGGTATTCGGGTCGACCAAAAATCGCATGTGTTAAACATTTTGTGTAGTTTTAAGTGTGTAAATAGTGCAATTCGTCGGCAGTTCTCGTCAGAACTTCGGGACGCGGATCTGACTTGGGAGGATGCAAGGGAGCTGGCAGCCGACAGAAAAGCCTGGAGACCGTTTGTGGACTCCATATGCTCCACCTAGGGAGCGGATATGGTTTATTATTTTTATTAAATAGTGCTATGGTGGTGAAGGGTGGTATTGTTTGCATGCTGTGGTAGTGATTGTCCTGACGAAGAGACATGTACTTCTCGAAACTGGTAGACATAAAGATCTCGGTGAGTGGTTATATATACTTACATTTTTAACATTTTCAAAAAAAAAGTCAAAATTGGAATAAATATTGAGAATACGACAATTATGTTCTCAGGCGTCTGTAATAAATTTCATGAAGGTTTTCGCTAAATAAAAAAAATATTTAAATCAACCATGGATTGTGATTTTAATCGTAAAATTGCGAGACCTCTTTTATCTACATAGAAATCAGAAAAAAAAACCAACAGGTTCATTTAATTTTATTTTTCTTTATTGTACATTTTCCAACATAATATAAATACAAATACAAAAATATATCTTTAATAAAAATACAAAAAAAAGATCCCACAAAGGCATGGCCTGTGTGTGGGTATACAATGTATTCTGGTCATAGTAAAGGTCACTGGCAAGATACAATACATATTATAAGATGTAATGTACTAATATTATTAACATTTTTGTAAAAAAAATACCTTGTTATCTCTGCATACCCCTAAGGGAGGTATCGTGATAGCAAGATTATGTATGTTTTAAAGCACTTTCCTGTTTAGCGTAATTTGATTGTGCAATAAAAGTAATGACTGGAAACAGCCGCTAAGCACGTGATATTATGACGTCACGTGATCACGTGTCGCTAATTCTGTATTCCCTATAATATTATGTTGCATATGACGGTATTGAACACCATAAAGTCATAAATTCATTTTCACCCCTACACTATCATAAAAATAAAATTTTCAGGAGGTTTACAACGTTTTGAGTGTGTCCAAATACTTGCTCAAAAATCTGGCTTTTCTCAAATAAGGATTTTTATTTTTTACATCTACTTTAAGGGCGCTTGTCCACTATCCGGAATCCCGTCTAATTCCGTGTAATTTTACCGTCCGGCACGTCAGTTAGCGCTTTAAAACGGCGATTGGCTTGGATTGGCTTGTGCTCTGTCCATCTTTCTTCGGATCGGAGATCTTGATCACTTGAATACGTTGCGCGTGAATTCGATCACGCTAAACTGTCATAGTCGTATTTGTTTTTCTAAACCGGACTGCCGGACGGTGAAATCAAGAACGACATAAATCAAAAAACTTGATTTTTCAGGAGAACGTTTTTAAAGTTTGAAAATATAATACAATGTTTTAAAAATAAATATCAAGCCACTTATTAAACTTTTTACTATGCAACAGATCTTTTTAGGTGAAACCTGAAGGTTTTTTTCTCCATTTGAAAAATATTTAGTATATTTCAAAAAAATAATTAAACAATACCTTTTCTTCAAAATGCAAAAACAACACTTTCTGCCCTGTAGCGGGTAAATATTAAGTTAAAAATATGCCGCTTTTGCTGGGATATAGTACATTTTCTTGGCATTCCGAAAACATGCGCAACTGAAAATTGACGATTTTTGATTTATGACGTTCTTGAAAGGAGTGAGCGAAATGCCCTCATTTAAGTTGAGATGTCAAAATGAATACAGTGTGGCCCAAAATTGATCACCCTATCGGAAGATAATTATAATTTTTGCAAATGGCATTTTAAGTAAATTTTATTTGAAATTTGTGATTTATTTGAAATTTGTGAAAGACAGCTGCAGTATACAAACAAATTGATAAAACTGGCACAAATGTGTATCAACACTGGCGGTACCCAGTTGACGGATATAATATTATTTACTTAACATATTTAAATTTAAAGGTCCCAATAAGGATTTTTATTTAATTTTATTTTTAGTATGTAAAAAAAAAATGTTGTACCTACGGTGTTTTAAAATGATGCGGAATGCATCGAAACACTATTCACAGTGGATTTTAAGAAATAGTGGTATTTACTTAGTAAATCTTTAATTAATAATTGTATTTATGCTATTCATTTTCCAATAAACGTAATCTTGCTTTATTAAAGACCAAATATTTAAACTTTTTTTGAGTACCTACTCGTATCTCTACGTCATAGTGACAGTTCATTCTAAATTTGATGGGTACTGTCATATAAATTTTGAAATATTCTACCTCCAGTAGTGGGTGGAAAGGTTTCTAACCGCACTGGTACCTGGCTACCCCTCACTAGCGATGTGATCAACAAGTAAATAATCGAATAATTAAATTATCGTTATTACTTACAAGCAGTCGTTATCTGTCGAGTCTTAAAACCGAACTAACGTACGTGTCAATTCGATCACGTAACGCTTAATTAAACTCAGAAATACTAAAAAGAAATTAGAGAACAAATTTGGTTGTGTTGAATCTCGTATTTCTAGTTACTGATATATTTTCGTCAGCCTCCATAGTGTAATGGTTAGCGAATTTGGATATCATGCTGGAGATCTAAGATCGATTCCCATAGGGGTCAAAATCAATACATTTCATATTTTTTCACTATAATATTGATTAAATATTACACTAAACTGGTACTAGACGCAGAGGACTGATCACCTTGTCTTCATATTTATTAAAATAAACGATCAATTTAAAATCACGTCAATTTGATGCAGTGCCCTATGCACCGATTGGTGCGGAAAAAGGTTCCAAGATGTTTTTCACAATTTTCGTTCCTTCATAAAGCTGGAAAATAATATAAAACCGAGAATGTTTTGAATGTGCATAAAACATACAATTGAAGCATAAATACAATTAGAGTAATGAAATTTGAGTAATGCGGTGTCTAGAGTAGAATTGTTAAATGTTACGCAGTATATAACGTGATCACTGAAACCATTCAATGACATGTTTTTGGCCCTGTAAACGCCCTGACTTCTTTATTCCCATCTCAAATAATCTTCTTTTGTTGAGATATCAATAATAAATATATATATAATGTCGAGAAAATACAGAATTTGCGAATAAATTTGACATATCAGTGGATTAATGTTTCTTTAAAAGATTTCTTTATCTATGTTGAGATATCAACACATAAAAACTATGCAAATATATTTAACTATGTACAAAAAGGGGGGAAAATCAAGGGATTCAGAATATCTACAAGTATATCATATTTGTCCGCCTCCGTAGTGTAATGGTCAGCACGCTCGGCTACGTTCTAGAGGTCCCGGGTTCGACTCCCAAGGGAGGTAAAATAATTTTAAGTGATTTTTTCACTGTAATATTTATTCAATATTACCCTGGACTGGTTTCTGAAGCGGAAGGCTGATCACCTTTCCTTCATGTGTAAACGATCAAGATAACACTGCGTTTATATGACGCAGTGCCCTATGCACCATTGGGTTTTAAAAAAAATATCAAGTTTCAATTAATTCCAATAATCAGAATTCTGATTCATGTTTGCTTATACGTTTATACATTTTTACAAGAGAGTTTTTCGTTTGCCATGTTAATATCTGCTAAATATGAAATAATCGGATTGTATGTTTAGCCATACTCGGTTACGAATAATCGCAAATTAATCGGTGCATCACTATCGCCTGCCGCCTGCGTCGCGCGGTGGAGAAATCAATTTTGAATTTAGAATGTTCAACACTGTCGAATATTTTGTCGCCAAAAGAATCCAATCCGATCTTTTCACCCACCGCTCCTGGAAGTGACGTATGACGTTACGAAAAACGAGGCCAGAAAAGGCAAAACGTCGTAAGCAGTATTCAAGAAAATAATTTAAAAAATTGAATGTTTTTTGCTATGTGGCACATTTTATAAACTTTTGAATATTTTTAACACTCCAAACTTTTATTTGATACTCACCATACTACGAATATTTTTAAATTTTCAAGTTAAGTACATATCCTTCCCTGGATTTGATAAAGTGATAATCGAATTTGCTTGAAAAAAGTACCAACATAATTTAAAGTTATTATAAAAAAGGTTGCAGTATTTTTTTAAAAAGATAATTAAATCACCATTTTTTTATGTGTCCAAATCTGTATTTCTTCACATAAGAGTTGATTTTGCATACATATAAATATATACAATATTGAGAGTACAGGTGAAATTAAATAAAATTATAAATTATATTTTCAGTCTTCTCTCGGTATATAAAATTATATGGTAAGGATATTATATACATTTTAAATAAAAAGATTTTTTAAATAAAGATTACTCAAATCAACTAAAGATATTGTCGCGAACTCACAAATGAAGCGTCATATGAATTTTTTCATATTATATAATTTGATAAATGTATGATTTGCAAAAAAATGAGTATTGTGGCTGTCAACCACCTCCCCTTTATGTCTTTGTTCCCACAAATATGTAATAAATAAATAAATAAAAGATGAACAAATACTACCCCCTCTTCATTTTTCAACGTCCCAAGGACAAAACTCTTAAAAGATTAGCTTCACATGTCCACGGTGTTTGAAAATGATGCGGTAAATGAATGCATCAAAACACGTGTCACTATAGAATAAAAGTATCTAATAATGGTATTAACCAAGTAAAATTTAAATTTTGTCCGCCTCCGTAGTGTAATGGTCAGCACGCTCGGCTACCCGGGGTACTGGAGGTCCCGGGTTCAATTCCCAGGGGGGGTCGAATAAATATGAGTGATTTTTTCACTCTAATATTTATTCAATACTACCCTGGACTGGTGTACCTGAAGCGGAGGGCTGATCACCTTTCCTTCTTATTTAAATGATCAAGATAACACTACGTTTATATAACGTGGTGCCCTATGCATCATTGGGGTGCGGATAGTGGTTTTATTTATTATTAAAATTTAAATTAATACAAATTATTACGCTTACATTTTTAAACACAAACATAACTTTTAAAACGATTAATTTTTCAATAATTAACGGCTGTTGCTTTGTGGTAAATTCTATCTCATTTTAAATTAAGTTTTACTTTGAAAATACCACTTTTATAGAAATAGTGGTAAAACTAAGAAAACCTTCAATTAAAAATTATTTATTTTCTTTGATCAAGAATTTGTAGGTACGAGAGTTTGTATGTCAGTGTTTATATTTCAAATTAGATGTTGCCATGTGGTTGAAAACAAGACAGTATCGATCAAAAAATCGTTTGGGGCACAATGACCTAACATTTTTATAAAAAAGCATTTGAAAAAATAGTCTTTGAATGACGAGTATTATTTGTACTCGTTTAACTAATATAATTGTATAAAGTTTTATAAGATATCGTAGTCGTACAAGAGAAAGTGACCAACTAACAAATCGTAAAATTTTCAGGAGGGCCATTTAAGTCACTTTTGCTTGGCAAGAAAATTAACATCAATGCAGTTAGTCATTTTTAACAAGTAAATATATTATAAATTATTTTTTGACATCTCATCAAAGATGAAGAAGAATATGGAAGTCTGGGCATTTACGGCTGGTTTAAGTGATTACTTTACATTATTGACAACCATACTACTCAAATTCTTGGAAGTTCTATAAATATGAACCAACTTCGAAACATTTTTCTTGAATCACTAGAACTTCACTAGAGACATCTATTGGAAAGATGAAAAGAAGCTTTTTACTGAGCAGAAACTCTTTTATTAGTATGTAAGGTCCGAATCCTGGATTATAACCACACATGAGAAACGCCAGAAAATACCATTTTCATGTTTATTATTTAAGCTTATAATTTGACCAGATAATTCATTTCCAACATTTTGAGTGTGTCCAAATGCTTGTTAACAAAATCAAAATTATCTCCAATTACAGGAGTAATTTTCATATTATTATAGTATAGCAATATTAGGCTAGTAAGATATCAAAAAGTCAACGATCACGTTTTTGTAAAAAAATGCACTTGGTCATTTTCTCCTGTATGACTGCGATATATGGAATTTCTGCTGCATTTAGTAATTTTGATCTTTGCATACTTCCCTTCCAAACATAAGAATTGAAACCAGGACGTCGTGTACTACCATTTTAGCTTCCGCTGATAAGATTTTTGATGTAACTGATTTCAGTACCTACACCATTCACTCTTTTCCTAGCATTCACTCTCCTTTCTATGTCCATATCAATCTTTCCATTCCTAGAAAACAAACTTAACCAAATATACGAAATCATTGACCTGTTCCCCTTTTATGGTACTTGTATTTCGTACTAAGATCGAAATCTATTTCAATAACCATAGTTTTTGGATTTGCTCTGAAATTTATGAAAAAACTCGTTTATTTTGTGTGTATTATTTTGTTCCTAATTTTTTTCAAAATAAAATTGATGCAATATTTTCCATTTTCAATTGAAAATTACCATACTTTGTAAATACTAGTTTTTCTTAAAATCCATTGTGACACGTGTTTCGATGCATTCCGCATCTTTTTGAAACACCATACTTTCATATAGCGTTTGAAAATGATCATAGGGAATATTAACAATAGGAAGAGGTTTTAGTCATTGTCATATTGTCAATTAAATAATAAACCCTTATCTGCACCCCAATGGTGCATAGGGCACTGCGTAATACAAACGCAGTGTAATCTTGATCATTACACATGAAGGAAAGGTGATCAACCCTCCGCTTCAGGTACCAGTCCAAGGTAATATTGAATAAATAGTACAGTGCAAAAATTACTAATATTTATTTTACCCCCCCCCCTGGGAATCGAACCCGGGACCTCCAGAACGGTAGCCGAGCGTGCTGACTATTACACTACGGAGGTATATCATATTGTCAATTAAAAGTTCATAATTTAAAATATATTTTTCCTTCATCTTTTAACATCCCAGGGAAACAACTGTAAAATTTATATTAAGCTTCAAATACGGTGTTTGAAAATGATGCGAAATGCGTCGAAATACTTGTTACAATACATTTTAAGAAAAAACGGCATTCACCAAGTTAAGATTAAAATAAAATTGACAAATAAATAATTAAATTTTTTTTATCAAAATTTACCGATAAAAAAATACAATATATTATTTTCAGAAACATTTCATTAGTTTTTTCACAATTTTCAGGATTTTCACGAAATTTGTGTTTTGAAAAATGGAAAGCTATTTAAAGTGACTGCCGAACCAATTAATGAAAAACATTTAATATAAAATTTTAATAAATATTAATATTAAATATAGAAAAGAAAATTATGAAAATTAAATTTGATAACATCTTGTAAATGAAAAACACTTGTTTTTTTACCACTACGATTTATTTTATTATGATGATTAGTTTCGGAATCTATGCTTCAATCTTCAGGTCTAAATGTCTTGATAAGACAAAACGGGTCAGATCATATATCATTGTATATATATATATATATATATAATATCAAAATAAAAGTAGAACTCGATCCAATAATTTTGTTTTATTTTGAATACATTACAAAAAAAATATTGAAAAGTATTTTTCGTTATCCAGCCTGATCCTAGCTCCCGTCCTCTCTCCGCGATTCTCGGGAGCCATCTGAATTCTATTGGTCCATTTGCAGCCTCGGGGGTTCCCTGGCCACGCCCATAGCAACGGTTGCTAGGGACAGTCGGGAGGGATTGTAGAGGGGGTGACCTTAACCAGAGATCGTTCAACTTTTATGGGGTAAAAAAAATCATTTCGACAACTCAGCATAGATGAAGAAGAATATGGAAGTCTGGGTATACAAATTTATAGGCCTTTTGACCTGTTATGACATTCTTGTTAAGTGATCACTTTACACATGTGCAACATTCACCATTCTACCCATGATTGACAATCATTTTATTTATTGTTTAGACATTCACTTTGTAGTAAGATATGATGAAATTGTAAAAGAAAACCACTTATTTTAGTGTATATTTAGATCTGAAGATGGAAGCATAGCTTCCGAAACTAGTCATAATAAAAAAAAAACTAAAGTTGTAATAAAACAGTAGTTTTTTTTTTCCAAATGGAATTACTCAAATTCTTGGAAGTTCTAGGTATATGATCTAATTTCGAAAGATTGTACTAGAATCACTTAAATTTTTGCCAAGTTGACATGTATTCTTAAAATGTTTTGCGTGTTTCGATGACTTCAACGTGATGTCGAATGCACCGAAACACGTGTCACAAGTAGATTTAAATCAATATTGGTATTTACCTACCAAATTTACACAAATATTAATATTAAGGATTGATATTCCCAAAAGTAAATAATTTAAATATCATTCATCGTTCACATTGTGTATTACACGATGAATGATAAGGATAGTGTTGTATTACTATACCACAAGTTAACAATGCTTTTAGTGTACAAAATATATTTATGTATTAGTTTTTAAATTAAACACAGATTCTTTAGGGTCTACTAGGTTGTATTTTCATATTATTTTTAACATCTCATCAAAGATGAAGAAGAATAAGGAAGTCTGGGCATTTACGGGGCTGACGACCGTCATAGGCTGGGTAATAATATGAAAATAACTCCTGTAATTGGAGATAAGATAATCCAGATTTTGTGAACAAGTATTTGGACACACTCAAAATGTTGTAGGTTGTATTTTATGAAAAAAAAATACAAAAAAATTAATATTGTGACAATTGCTTTGCCTAGTTTTTTCAAACGAATGTCATAACTAGGCAAAACAATTATCACAGTATTAATTTTAATGTGTGTTTTTTTTAATGAAATACAACTTAGTAAACTCAAAAAATCGGTGTTTGATTTAAAAATAAATTTATATGGATTTCTACAAATTAAACGTTTAATGAATAAATACAAAATATATTACCAAAAAGTGTAGCTATTTCAGTATTTTGGTAAAAGGTTGAAGTATCTCTGGTCGGATCGATCTGTGAATGCGGGGGAAGTGAGATAAATCGCGGACCGCTTTGTTTGGTTACCCTGTTTTACAATTTCATCCTGTATTTGGCTATTATCAATCGATTTGCGCGACTCCGTGGGGCAATGGTTGGCCAACCGATGTGGAATACTGAATAATTGGCTCGTTCCATCACTTACCACTGTAAAATGTATAAGTAGTGATTATATAAACATGTGTAAGCAGTGGTTATACAAACATGTACCTACGTAATGGTTGGATAAACATGTATACCTAAGTTGTGGTTATATAAACATGTATAAGTAGTAGTTATATAAACATGCGTAAGCAGTGGTTATGCAAACATGTATCAGTAATGGTTGGATAAACATATATAAGTTGTGGTTATATAAACATGTTTAACTACTAGTTATATAAGCATGTGTGAGCAGTGGTTAAACAGATGTGTATAAGTAATGGTAGGATAAACATGTATAAGTTGTGGTTATATAAACATGTATAAGTAGTAGGTAGTTATATAAACATGTGTAAGCAGAGGTTATATAAACATGTATAATTAGTGGTTGTATCAACAATTAAAAGTGGTGGTTTTATGAACACGTATAAGAAGTGGTTATTTAAACATGTATACTTATACATGTTTAAATAACCACTTCTTATACGTGTTCATAAAACGTGGGTATATAAACATGTAAAAGTAGCGGTTATTTAAACATACATAAGTAGTGGTAATATCAACATTGAACTTCAAATTATTGATTTATGAGTTCAATACCTAGCGCTGACAAAATACTACTGACCGCACCATTGGTGCAAAGGGCACTGCATCAAATTGATACAATGTTAATTTATTCGTTAGTTATATGAAGAGTAGGTGATCAATCTTGCGCTTTAGGTACCAGTCCAGGGTAATATTAAATAAACAAGACAAACAAGAGTGATTTGTTTATTTTCTCGGGAACGAACCCTCGATCTCCAACATGATGTCATTGATTCTTTGATATTTTATTGTCTAAATATTTTTTTTACCATATTAGATCAATTTAATATGATTTTGAATAACATTCTAGTTTCAAAGTGACTCATCAAATAGAAAAATACTTTGATTGGTGAAAATGTGTAACTCAAAATACTTTGGAATCCATGCCAACGTCACCAACAAATTTTAAATTAATATGAAACAGTTCAAATCATAAAAGAAATATCCTGGATTGTATTATACATACTTGACAAATTTCTTAATCCATGGCCTACTTTCACCTTTACTTCTAAATTCATTAAATAACTACTCGCATGGTAAAGGAATCGAAGACCATACCATGGATATACCTACATACAATTTTCAAAAATTCGTGCAATTTAACTGGTAAATAATGAGCAGAATGGCGGACTTCTCGCAAATGTATAAAATGATCACTTAAACCAGCCAAATGCCAGATGGTAAGCCCTGATTTGCTTCATTTTCTTTTGTATAAGTACAAAAGTATATATATATATATATATATATATATATATATATATATATATATATATATATATATATATATATATATATAAATATATATATATATATATATATATATATATATATATATATATATATATATATATATATATATATATATATATATATATATATATATATATATATATATATATATATATATATATATATATATATATATATATATATATATATATATATATATATATATATATATATATATATATATATGTATATATATATATATATATATATATATATATATATATATATATATATATATATATATATATATATATATATATATATATATATTCTTTATACACTTTTTTTTTTACCAAAAAATAATAAAAATTAATCTGTTAATTCTCTGTAAAATATATATATATATATATATATATATATATATATATATATATATATATATATATATATATATATATATATATATATATATATATATATATATGTATATATATATATATATATATATATATATATATATATATATATATATATATATATATATATATATATATATATATATATATATATATATATATATATATATGTATATATATATATATATATATATATATATATATATATATATATATATATATATATATATATATATATATATATATATATATATTCTTTATACACTTTTTTTTTTACCAAAAAATAATAAAAATTAATCTGTTAATTCTCTGTAAAATATTCATGGTTGAGGTTCTTTCTCCAACTAACAATATTAAATATAATAAAATCGTTAGTTGGAGAAAACATTACTTGTTATTAGATAAATTTACCATCCAGTCCTGGCAGCGGGCGTCAACGTGTGCGCACCGCAAATGGGTACCTACCCAACAGAGTAATCCGCCAATTAGTTCCATTAAATCATACGTTATTTGTTACTTGAGCAAATAGGGTCACCATGCTCTGTCGACATGCTGAAAGCAAATAATTAAAATTATTTAAAATAGTAAAAAAGACATTCAATCAAACCCTTATCCGCACCCTATGGTGCATAGGGCACTACGTCATATAAACGTAGTGTTATCTTGATCCTTAACTCATGAAGGAAATGTGATCAGGCCCTCCGCTTCTGGAGCCAGTCCAGGGTAATATTGAATAAATATTAGAGGGAAAAATCACTTTTTATTTTTTTAAACCGTTTAACTTTTTTCGTTCTGCATGATGATAAAGCATGGTAACCCATGGTAATCGAAGCAAAGAAAACCAAGGAAAACTTGTATGATATTATCATTATCGGCCAATCAGAGAGCGGGGATAAGTCAAAAATTAAGATGACGTCATTATCGGTTTGTGTCTCACGTTTTTTTTTAAATACTGAAATATATCCAAAATAATTGGAAAATTCTCTATTTCAAAATATTTTATCTAATGATAGACCAATCTTTGAAACATAAATGTTACCTGAAAAATTTGCATTTTTCGTAAAATCGACATGGATCTGGCGGATTTTGAAAGTAGGCGACACATATCGCTCACTCCTTTCAAGAACGTCATAAATCGAAAAACTTGATTTTTCAGGAGAACGTTTTTAAAGTTTAAAAATATAACACAATGTATTAAAAATAAATATCAAGCCACTGTTTGAACTTTTTACTGTGCAACAGATCTTTTTAGGTAAAACCTGAAGTTTTTTTTCTACATTTGAAAATGTTTAGTATATTTAAAAAAATAATTAAACCATACCATTTCTTCAAAATGCAATAACAACATTTTTAGCCCTGTGGCGGGTAAATATTTAGTTAAAAATATGCCTCTTTTGCTGGGATATAGTACATTTTCTGGGCATTCCAAAAACATGCATATAGCTGAAAAATGACGATTTTTGATTTATGACGTTCTTGAAAGGAGTGAGTGATATGCGAGTGTATATGCACTTAGCTTCATCGATATGTAGGTACACACATTGATGAAGCGTCATAATGAAGTGTCATAATTAAAATCCATAAAATAGAAAAATAAAAAAAAGGCGATCGCATTTTTTTTCTGATCAGCTGTCTATGAAAACATCTGCAGTTTTTAATAATTCTTCGTTCTAGTGTCCAATTTTAACGAAGCATGGTTACTCTTGTTAAGCTTAGTTCAGCTACATTCATACAATAATAAGTCCCATACACAAATTACTTGAAGTAAATACATTCATCTCAAAATCCCTCGTACCAATTACGGACGCCCATCACAAAAGGTCGTAAGTGGGCACGCCCGGCGCGAGCGATAATGGCCCTTGGGGATTCGGCAATGAGACCCTTTATCGCGCGTCTGGCGGGACATGCGAGGGGTGACCAAAAGCTTCGAGAGGCATGTGTGCTTATTAATTTTGTAACAAATAACAAACGAAAAAATAGGGTGATGTAAAATATGTTTCATCTGCATACTTTTTATTTCAATTGTATACAGGGTGTCTAAAAAACGTTCATGAAAATTTGTGCTTCACTTGTTTTAATGTGATACACGAATTCTTTCTTCCCCAAACGTATATTTTACTATTACTACTACTACTACCATCACTCTGTTTCCCCGCAATGGTAGGCAGAGATGATGAAACGCCACACTATTCTGCCCTGACAAACACTCGTCACTTCCTTCAGATCCATACATCTAGTTTTACATGCCCTCCGATTACGCAGACGGCCGTTCTCGTTCTGTTCTCCCACTCACATTCGCAACATATATTTTCTTAGCCATTCTCTTGTGATCCATTCGCTCCACATGTCCATACCATGTATATTTTAAATAATAAAATAACAATTTTATTATTTTTTCCACATATTTTGAAATTTTCTGAAATTCTCTTCGTATAAAAACAATAGAAGATTCGTCACAATTTAAACACCTATGATAAAATAATGTATTTTTCTTGACATTTCAACATAGATGAAGAAGAGTATAGAAGTCTGGGCATTTAAGGGACTTACGATCGTCGTAGGCTGGTTTAAAGAATATGGAAGTCTTGGCATTTCTTTATCTCATCAATAGATGTCTCTAGTGAAAATTCTAGTGATTCAAATACAATGTTTGGAAATTGGATTATGTAGAAATATAGAATTTCAGTAGTGTGGTTGTCAATCATGGGTAGAATTGGTGAATGTTAAACTGTGTAAAGTGATTACTTAAACCAGCCTATGACGGTCGTAAGCCCCGTAAATATCCAGACTTCTATATTTTTATTTATCTATGTTGAGATGCCAGAAAACAATACATAAAATATCTTTTAATTGGAGATATTCCAGATTTGTGAACAAGTATTTAACAACACTAAAAAAGTTGTAAATAAATAATGTTCATTTAAAAAATAAAATGATGCTAAGAATGTTTTAACAGTTACTGAATTTTCTGATTTAGTTCTCCTTAGCGCTAAGAAGTTGGGAAAAAATAACTTACCCATAAAGAAAAAAAACATTCATCTGAAAATACTTTGAGCTGGTGATTCTCGGAAAAATCTAGAGAATTCCACGAAAAAAGGACGTACCTACTCCGCATTACAAATTTCACCTTTTACATTGTGAAAACTTTGGTACATAAACTGTGCAAAGAAATGAAACAATTCGATAAAGGCTGAGAGAAATTCTTTTATTCATTCACCGCACATTTTCCGTAGGGAGCAAATGTGGAATAAATCACTTAGAAAAACGCACAAAAGTTTCCAATCACCGTGTCGGCACAGAGCGCCAACATTGCCACTTATTTAGGCAATAATCCACCTAACTTTTTACACCCCTACCCTGGCAATTCTGGCCGAAGCTCCGCCCATCGGAGAGAGGGAGGTGGCAAGCTCCTCCCATCGGAGGCTTTCGAATCCACAACCCCCCCGAGTTTTAGATTCAGTACATTTCGGTCGATCGTTCGCTATGGACGGTGGTAACATGGAGAGCTTCGATAGACAGTGCGAGTCGCCTAGGTCTGAAGTGAGCACCCCGAATTCGACCGCGTCTTTGAACTTATCCTCAGATATAAACCTGTCGAATGTCGACTCAAACGTGAATGCCAATTCTCAAGAGATGAACCTATCAGTGAGGCAAAGTGACGCTTTCCACAGGATGTTCTTTCAACAGCAGATGCAGCACCTCGGCCAGATGAGCCTAGACGTGATGAAGCGGATGAGTTCCGGCGGGGGTACGGGCGTCACATCCGGTATACCTGGCCCCAGACACACGATCGACGCCATCCTCGGCCTCAACGGAGCCAGAAGACCGGATTTGCAGGACTTTGAGTGCGGAAGCCCGAGAGATGTTAGTGTCAGTAGGTCTTTGACGCCTGGAGCAGGAGAAAGTGCTGGTGAGTGTAAAATCCAAACAATTTCAAACTTCATTTCCTATTCTTATTCTGTGCGTGTCGTGTGTCATGTCCAGCTTCCCTGACGTCGACTATTTATTGAGATCAATTGTCCTTGTCTTGGGCAGCTCTAAACAGCGCCTTGATGGTTCTAATCGGAGTTTAATTTATTGATGTGAATGAAGCATTATTTGTTCTTCAATTTGACATATCGCTCACTCATTTCAAGAACGTCATTAATCAAAAATCGTCAATTTTCAGTTGTGCATGTTTTTGGAATGCTCAGAAAATGTACTATATCCCAGCAAAAGAGGCATACTTTTAACTGAATATTTACCCGCTACAGGGCAGAAAGTGTAGTTTTTGCATTTTGAAGAAAAGGTATTGTTTAATATTTTTTTTTAAATATACTTAATATTTTTCAAATGGAGGAAAAACCTTCAGATTTTACCCAAAAAGATCTGTTGCACAGTAAAAAGTTCAGTAGGTCGCTTGATATTTATTTTTTAATACATTGTATTATATTTTTAAACTTTAAAAACGTTCTCCTGAAAATTCAAGTTTTTTTATTTATGCTGTTCTTGAAAGCTTCTTGAGTGAGCGATATATGTAACAATGGAAGATATACTCGTTTATGATTATAACGAAACTCGTGATTTTTTAAGTGAGTACCAGAGGTCCAGAGGTTTTGGATCTTGGATCTTTGATCATCTTCTCTTCTCTGCGTGACATGTCAGGTCCCTCTGACGTCGACTATTTATTGAGAGTGATTTTCCTTGTCTCGGGCATTTCTAAACAGCGCCTCAACATTCCGGAGCCAGGAGATCTGTCTTCTGCCCACACTTTATTAACCGTCTATTTTGCCTTTTACGATTATGTGGAATAGTTCGTATTTGTCTCCTCTCAGCACATGCCCCAGATAGGATACCTTCCGGCCCTTGATATCAGTCAGCAATTGATTCCTTGCTCTTGATCTTTGGAGCATATTCACGTTGGTGACTACATTGGTCCATGAAATCAGTAGCATACACTTAAACTTCATTTGACGTGACACTATTTTGACTTTATCAGCTCTGCCATTGATAAAGTTCTTCTGAGGATTTCTCTTGATGGTTTGATCATTGATATAAATTGTCATGCCATCTCAATTAAATACATAGATACTAAAAAACCTAATAATTTGTATTGATAGCTAACAAACTAATTGCAGTTATAAGGAATTGAATTATTCAAATGAAAACATGTAACGATATGTATTTTTAATTTAAGTTTTACTTGGTACATACCACAATAAAAAATGGATTGATGCGAATGCCGAATCAATTAATGATATGTACTGAGAAATTTCTTCAAATTTTCTTACACAAATAATGAAGTTGACAGTTTTAGGCAGAAAGCCTTATGTAATATTTTGAGAACGTCTTGCATAATTTTTGACAAAATTGTAGTTGACAATTTAATGCAGTTAGCCTTATTTAATGCAAAGTTTTGAGAATATCTCACAAAATTTGAAAAATCAATGAAGTTGCACTAACGCAGTAAGCCGTCTGTAATGTGATGTTCTGAGAAAGTTTAGCTAAATTTAGACAAATAATATCTATAGTTGACATATTAATGCTTATAGCCTTAGAAAAGTCAATGTTTTGACAACTTCTCGATTGATTTATACAAACAATTTACAAAGTTGACACATTAACGCAGGTAGACTTATTATAATGGAATGTTTTGAGAACTTCTGTAATAACTCCAACGTACAATATTGAAATATAAATAATTGAGTTGACACTTTAACGCAGTAAGCTTTAAGTAATGTGATGATTTGAGAACTTTTCGCATAATTTAAACATACAATGTTGACACAATAACTCCGTTAGCTTTATATAAGAAGATGTTATGAGAGCGTCTTCTATAATTTGAACATATAACGGAGTTCACACATAAACGCAGTAAGCCTTAAGTAATAGGATGATTTGAGAACATCTCGCATAATTTAAACACACAATGTTGACCGTTTTACGCAGTTAGCCTTTTGCAATGAGATATTTTGAGAACATCTGGCGTAATTGGAACATATAATGGGTTGACACATAAACGCAGTAAGCCTGAAATAATAGGATGATTTGAGAACATCTCGCATAATTTAAACACACAATGTTGACCGTTTTACGCAGTTAGCCTTTTGCAATGAGATATTTTGAGAGCATCTTGCATAATTTGAACATATAATGGAGTTGACACATAAACGCAGTAAGCCTTAAGTAATGGGATGATTTGAGAACATCTCTCATAATTTAAACACACAATGTTGACACTTTAACGCAGTTAGCCTTATGTTAGATATTTTGAGAGCATTTTGATTTTCGAATTATATTTTTTCACAATGAAATTATAATATAAAATCACATTAAAATGAAATTTGCGACAGTTGTTTCTCCTCGTTATGGCACAGTAGTTTAAATTGCCATAACAGGGCAAAATAAATGACACAGTTTTTTTTATGTGTTTTTTAATTATAAAAAAAAAAGTTTAGTAGATAGTAAAAATCGGAGCTTGATTTTAATCTATAAATAATAATGGAGTTGACAATTTAACGCATTAAGCCTTGAGTAATAAACACATTAAGCTTAATGTAACATGCGTTTCATAAACTGCCTTTTAAAAATCAACACATGTATGGTATACCGTATTGATAACACAATTGTGAAATCTCAATTAAACATTCTGCCAGTTTTAATATCTATTATTTATTGCAATTTGAACAGGGATATTTTTGAAAAAGAATTTTAACATACCGTAAGGTTTTTTTACCTGGGTTTAACCCCTCCTGTCTTTCAATTAATTATCTATCATTTTTTAAATTAATTCTCAGTTTTGAATTTCCCAATAATTTTATTTATTTGTAGCCTACCGATCTATTATAAAAACACTTTTCATTTTTAATTTAAGTTTTACTTGGTATTTGCTACGATTAGTTCAAATCTATTATGACACGTGTTTCGACGATTTGTTCCATACGATGCATTCCGCATTATTTTTATCATTTTCAAACACCGTTGCGGATGCGGAGTGCATCGAAACTCGTGGCACAAGTAGATTTTAACAAATAGTGGTATTTACCAAATTAAACTGATAGACATTACCACAATCTGACCACCTAATCAATTAATGAAACACAATCTACACACCTCTTCTTTTCTTTTAAAAATAGGAATCAAGTTGTGGTGGAGGGGGCTAGAAACTTGGAAACTCTGATGTATAATTTCTAGGTTTAATTTATATATATATATATACATATATATATATATATATGTATATATATATATATATATATATATATATATATATATATATATATATATATATATATATATATATATATATATATAGATATATATATATATATATATATATATATATATATATATATATATATATATATATATATATATATATATATATATATATATATATATATATATATATATATATATATATATATATATATATATATATATACCCGTATATCCGACGCGCAAGGCCACCGACGGAAAAAAACAATGTGTTATTATTTTGACAATACAAAAAAAGCATTAATAGTGTTCAATAACGGGCACAATGGTGAATGTAACACAAGTATCAAAAGCGATCGCTTAAGCCTGCCTAATGCCAGGTCGTAAGCCCTGGGATGCTCAGACTTCCATCTTCATTAATTTAAAAAGAACGATGGATGTTTCATTTCAAGTTGAGACATCTTTAATATTAAAATCTCATCCGTAGGGTGAATAATCCAGTGTCTGATTAAATAAATTATATAAATATGGTTATTATAATATTGTAAATTATAAATTTATTACTAGTTTTATTTTTTCATCGTTCTTAAACGCCTCAAGAAACACGACAATAAAATTTAAACTTAGCTTCACGTACGATATTTAAAAATTATGTAAAATGCATCAAAACACGTGTCATAATAGGATTGAAAAAAATAAACGTAAAATCTAAATTAAAATTATATTATTTATTGATTCGGCATTAACTTTGTGGAATGACATGATTATTTTATTAAAATCAAACACTTGAATATACTCATTAAAACGGTATTCAAGTGTTTAATTTTAATAAATTAAAATTGTTAAATAAAACACATTATTTTTGTTGATATCTCAACATAGATGAAGAAGAATATGAAAGTCAAGGTATTTACGGTGCTTACAACCGTCAGATCCCGTTAAATGCCCAGACTTCCATTATACATGCTGTAAACCATTTTTTTCTCAAATCTAATTAATTAGCATTAATTTTATGAATGCTATTAAACTCATTTTAGTCTTGTAAAGAGAGGCATTATTACTGACAAGCGCTTAAAACAATCATTAATAGTATTCCTAATTACTGTCATGTCAATATCTAAACGCGTTTGTAAAAAATATTTACTTTTTTTGGGCAACTTTTGATTGAAGGCGTTAAAATATACATAGATGTATACGTTTGAAGTATTTTGAGTCGATTATTGTTACGGTATACACACGGGTCTACCAAACAATAAAATGACCCGACTACAATCAGTGTTAAACGCAGCAGCGAGACTAATTTTTGGAATTTCTTAATTTAGTCACATCACCCTACTACTACACAAACTGCACTGTTTATGCATTACCAAAAGGGTAGAGTATAAACTCTTTAAATAGGTGAAACTGGAATTCGTTTAGATAATCTAGAAAAAATAGAAATAAGTAAAGCAGTCATTAAAGACTAATCCATAATAAATAACAAATAAATTTTAACTTAAATAAAATAAAATAAAATTAAATTAAATTAAATAAATAAAACTTATAATACATTTATTTTTATACAATAGAACAACTTTATATTAAGCACTTTTTATTGGTACACTTTTTCCAAACGGTTTCGACAAGCACATTGTCATCCTCAGGTATTAATTTACTAATTCTAAAACATTGAAATACTCATAGTTAAGTTATAATTAATTACCCTTCCCTTAAGATACCAATTATAACAGTTTTATTTATTTATAGTTTATACTCTACACTTTTGGCTATGCCATACTACAAAGTTTACAATGCTTTTTATATACAAAATAGATAAATGTACATATATGTATGAGAAGATGCATGAATGTGGAAGAGTTTTTTTTGTCTGCAAACAGCTGTATAATGTATCAAACGTTTTGACCAATATCACCAGTCTGATTTAGGTTGGTTGGGAGATATTGCTTATTTGCAATAAGCCCGCTGATGTACATATTTATTCTGCACATGAAGATAAAATAAATTAATAAGCTTCATTTTTAATTTAAGCTTTTCTTGGTAAATACAAAATTTATTGTGATGATATCATTTTCAAACACCGTACAATGCAGAATGCATTGAAGTACGTATTTGAATATACTATAAACTATAAAACACGTATATCACAACGTTTTTTCTGCTTATAAGTTAAAATATATTAATAATAAATTTATGCCTCCTCTTAATCCAGCTCTGTGAGTTGATATTCGCGTCGGGCAGGGGTGTAGCGGGGCCGGGGCGTCGCTTGGGGGAAGTTGCGTCAAAATACGAAATAATGATCTGTCAAACGGGCGAAATGAATTTTAATACAAATATACATGCGCACTGACGTTTTGCAGAGGGAGAACTCAATTACGCCAGTAAACTACCATTCATGTTGACAGTTACAGACGAGGGATGGAAACGCATCCCCGTAATGACGTCAATCGTTTGTGTTTTGACATTCGACCAAATGGGGTAGCTAATCATAATTAAAACAAAGACATAACTAGCTCCATACGTCATTTCGTATGCGTTCAGTCTTTTCAGACTGATTTGTTTGTATTTTGTAAGCATTGTTGACTTTGTGGTACGGTAGTATGACAATCTCCTCATCATTCGTCGCTTGTTTTGTGTAATACAGGTTTTGAACGTCAAATTTGACCTTTTAAATTTTTTTACCAACCAAATTGGACGCCTTACTAAACAAATTGGCTGTTCATATTTTATTTTATAAAAAGAGTTATAATTAAAAATATATATATATATATATTTTAAGTAGTACTGATGATTCAAAGTAGTGTTGAAAATCTGGTCTGAATGCTTTAATACGCATCGCGCGCACAGACTATGACAGCGCGCCGGGCAGGCTTGCTAACTTGACGACTAACACACTTGGTAGTCTTAAGAAAAAAAAATGTGAGCAGGTATTCAAATTAATGGTCTATGAAGAGCAAAATCGAATATATTTTAAATATTTTTTTTGAAATCCAAATATATATTTAAATATTTTTTAAGAAATGGCGTTTAATTTATAGAACTCCATTTAAATTTATATATTAAATGTCAAAATCAAACACCCATTTTAAGAATCTACTAAATTGTATTTTACTATATTATAAAATAAACACACAAAAATAAAATTTGTGACAATTGTTTCGTCTTCTTATAGCATTAGTTCAAAAATGCCATAGACAGTTTAATTTTGAATAAAAAACTTACTTAACTCAGCCATAAATGGTGCCGAGAACTCACATTTGAAAGATCGTGCCAATTGAAGGATATATACTAGTTCCGAAAGTTGAGTAGTGTGGTTATTGATCATGGGTAGAGTGATGAATGTTACACATGTGTAAATAGATCACTTAATCCAACCTGAGATAGGTTGTAAGCCCTGTAAATGCCCAGGCTTCTACATTATTCTTCATCTTTGTTAAGATATCAATAAAAAATCATTCAAGTATGTAATTGAAAAATAAACCGAGTGAATATAATGAAAACAAGAAGAAAAAAACACAACAGTGACTTGCACGATTTCGGTAATTGAAGGTTTTTAACTGGCTTCATAATGGAAATTTCAAACTGGTTAAGTGATTTTATTGGTTATACATACCATACATAATGATATGTGAGAGTGTTCTTAGTAAAAATGGAGATAGGTGATGTTGAAACTGTTAACTGTGTCTTACTATTAATTAAATATTATTTCATTAAAAAAAAACAACTCGCATGTGATTAAAATGATTAAGGAAATACTTGTTTTATACCACTTGAGTTTATTTATGACTGCTTATTTCGGAAGCTAAGCTTCCATCTTCTGGTCTGAATCATAACTCATATTACTAGGTATTATTCAGACATGAAGATGGAAGCTTAGGTTCCGAAACTAGTAGTCATAGATAAACTCAAGTGGTATAAAAATAAGTGTTTCTTGTCATCATTTAACGTGTCTCATCATAAAGTAAATGCCCAAACAATAAATAAAATACCTGTGATTAACATTTTGCCTGTTTAAAATGTTTGTAATATTAGTACATAACCACTCACCGAGATTTTGGTCTACCGGTTTTTAGACGTATCTGTCTCTTCGTCAGGACAAATACTACAACGGAATGCAAACAAGTGTGTGAATAGTGTTAGGGAGTAACGTGCAATGGCGTGTACAGTTGATTAATTAGAGTAGGCAGTAGAGGTAGGTAGGAAAGTAAGATAGGTACTACTTACCAGGGTAGGTGGTAGAAGCAGGTATTAAGGTAAGCTGGTACAACTTAGTAAGGTAGGGTAGGTATTGTCACACACTGTGTTACAAGCTTAATCAATACATCAAGATGTTTCTAGAATTTGAATAGTGTGGTTGTCAATCATGGGTAGAATTGGTGAATGTTACATGTGTGTAAAGTGATCACTTAATCAAGCCTATGACGGTCGTAAGCCCTATAAATGCTCAGACTTCCATATTCTTCTTCATCTATGTTGAGATGTCAAAAAAATTGAATTTTTTATATATTTTATTTTTATTTTATTTTTTTAAACTTTTTGTAAAGAAAACAAATATTTACATTGGCCGACTTATTGCTTAAAAACAATATCTTCCAACCAACCAAAAACAGACTAGTGACATAAGTAAAAACTTTTGATACCATATATAGCTGTTTACAATCAGAAGGTAGTGCTTGAACATTAAAAAAATATTAATTTTAAATTATATTTTTTTATTATAATTTGCGAAGAATGTTTGCAAAGACAGAGCGAGATTCTCTCTGCCTACCCCTGCGTGGAAGCGGCGTGATGGTTAGTTAGTTAGTTAGTTAGTTTTAATTTCAAATTACCTACTACTATATTAATGCAGCAACTACTTTATATATTCTTAATAATTTATGAAAACTATTATTTTTATCTCCTATCTCTTTGTTTTTGTCCGCCTCCGTGGTGTAATGGTCAGCGTATTAAGCTACCGTGCTGGAGGTCCCGGGTTCGATTCCCAGGGGGGGTGAAAATAAATATTAGTGATTTTACACTGTAATATTTATTTAATATTACCCTGGACTGGTGCCTGAAGTGCAAGAGTGATCACATTTCCTTCATGTAAGTAATGATCAAGATAACACTGCGTCAATTCGATGCAGTGCCCTATGCACCATTGGGTGTGGATAAGGGTTATAAGTAATTATATTTATAAAATTATTATATTTTAAGACGATTAAGAATGAAAAAATCCAAAAAAGGCATCAATCAAAACGTCAAATTAATGATCAATCATTTTCGCCACTTAAGTTAAGTTAAGTCAATCAGTCCTTTGTTAAGGTAATTAGTAAGTTAATGATTAGGTCTATTGTGACGCCATCAGCTCTGGATTTACTGAGATTAATGATCCAAAGATCCATATTGGTAGGTAATGAGAGTTTTTACTTCGAGATGTATGACCCTACATGGCCTTGAGAAAAATGTATTTATTACATTTTAATTAATAAACTAATGTAACATTTTGAGTGTGTCCGAATACTTGTACACAAAATCTGGATTATCTCCAATTACAGGAGTTATTTTCATATTATTTTTTGACATATCATCAAAGATGAAGAAGAATATGGAAGTCTGGGCATTTACGGGGCTTACGACCGTCATAGGCTGGTTTAAGTGATCACTTTACACACGTGTAACATTCACCAATTCCACCCATTATTGACAACCACACTACTCAAATTCTTGGAAGTTCTATATATATGAACCAATTTAGAAACCATGTTCATGAATCACTAGAACTTCACTAGAGACATCTATTGGTGAGATGTAAAGAAGCTTTTTATTAAGCAGAAACCCTTATATTAGTATGTGAGATCCGAATCCTGGATTATAATCACACACATGAGAAACGCCAGAAAATACCATTTTCATTTTTATTATTAAGCATATAATTTGACCAGATAATTTATTTACAACATTTTGAGTGTGTCCAAATACTTGTTCACAAAATCTGGATTATCTCCAATTACAGGAGTTATTTTCATATTATTTTTTGACATATCATCAAAGATGAAGAAGAATATGGAAGTCTGGGCATTTACGGGGCTTACGACCGTCATAGGCTGGTTTAAGTGATCACTTTACACACGTGTAACATTCACCAATTCTACCCATTATTGACAACCACACTACTCAAATTCTTGGAAGTTCTATATATATTAACCAATTTAGAAACCTTGTTCATGAATCACTAGAACTTCACTAGAGACATCTATTGGTGAGATGTAAAGAAGCTTTTTATTAAGCAGAAACTCTTATATTAGTATGTGAGATCCGAATCCTGGATTATAATCACACACATGAGAAACGCCAGAAAATACCATTTTCATTTTTATTATTAAGCATATAATTTGACCAGATAATTTATTTACAACATTTTGAGTGTGTCCAAATACTTGTTCACAAAATCTGGATTATCTCCAATTACAGGAGTTATTTTCATATTATTTTTTGACATATCATCAAAGATGAAGAAGAATATGGAAGTCTGGGCATTTACGGGGCTTACGACCGTCATAGGCTGGTTTAAGTGATCACTTTACACACGTGTAACATTCACCAATTCTACCCATTATTGACAACCACACTACTCAAATTCTTGGAAGTTCTATATATATTAACCAATTTAGAAACCTTGTTCATGAATCACTAGAACTTCACTAGAGACATCTATTGGTGAGATGTAAAGAAGCTTTTTATTAAGCAGAAACTCTTATATTAGTATGTGAGATCCGAATCCTGGATTATTATTTTCGGATCTCACATACTAATATAAGAGTTTCTGCTTAATAAAAAGCTTCTTTACATCTCACCAATAGATGTCTCTAGTGAAGTTCTAGTGATTCATGAACAAGGTTTCTAAATATAGAACTTCCAAGAATTTGAGTAGTGTGGTTGTCAATAATGGGTAGAATTGGTGAATGTTACACGTGTGTAAAGTGATCACTTAAACCAGCCTATGACGGTCGTAAGCCCCGTAAATGCCCAGACTTCCATATTCTTCTTCATCTTTGATGATATGTCAAAAAATAATATGAAACTAATGTAAGGTAGGATTTTTTTAGTATTCGTTTGCTAACAATATTAATTCTTTGCAATTTTAAAACAGCATATCATTTGAATACACTCGTGTTTTTATCTACGCTACACAAATACACACATATCGCTCACTCCTTTCAACAACGTCACAAATCTAAAAACTTGATTTTTCAGGAGATGATTTTTAAAGTTAAAAAATAAATACAATGTATATTATTAAAAATAAATATCAAGCCATTTTTTGAACTTTTTACTGTGCACAGATCTTTTTAGGTAAAACCCGAATGTTTTTCTCATTTGAAAAATATTTAGTATATTTAAAAAAATAATTTAACAAAACTTTTTCTTCAAAAATGCAAAAACAACACTTTGTGCCCTGTAGCGGGTAAGTATTAAGTTTAAAATATGTCGCTTATGCTGGGATATATGTAGTATATTTTCTGGGCATTTTGAAAACATGCACAACTGAAAATTGATGATTTTTATTTATGACGTTCTTGAAAGGAGCGAGTGACATATTTACTTGATTATTTCGACTTTTTTTATTATTTATTTAATATAGTTACATGTTTTTATACTATTTAATACAAATTATATAACATACTTAATACAGTTTCGAAATTTTAGATGCGCTGAGCCTTTCCAAAAAAAGACACTAAGCTCTTGTGCTTGGACAGGGACTTTTTTGTTCTTTTTTTATTGTTGATAGTATCATATGTTGTACATTAAAAAAAATATTACTGGGGAATATACATTTTCATGCGGTGCGAAAGATTTTTATTGTTTAGTTTTTTTATAGTGTACATTATATTTCATCTTATTTATTGTTTCGGCATTAACTTTGTGGTAAGACATGTTAGAATAATTAAAGAAAACACTTTGTTTTTTACCACTTGAGTTTTGTTAAAGACTACATGTTTCAGAAGTTAAACTTCCATCATTCAGGTCTGTATAATAACTATACATAATAATATAATAGGTGTTATTATACAGACCTGAATGATGGAAGTTTAACTTCTGAAACATGTAGTCTTTAATAAAACTCAAGTGGTAAAAAACAAAGTGTTTTCTTTAATTATTATATTTCATTCATTAAATAAGGAAATATATATATTTTATAAATATTAATTTTAATGAAAGCTTTTTCGTCTGGCAAGGACAATATAAATAACTGTGACGAAAAAAATATGTTTATACCAAATTTGTGGATATAATATAATATTTTTAAGCATACTTTTATTAAGTATGTCATGATCCTAGATTTTTAGGGTAATTTTTAAGTTTTACTTAAATATAACATTTCTTAAATTCTGTTTTCCAGCATAGAATCACGGGTCACTATAAATTTTAAAATAAAGTGGTATTTACCAATTTTTTTTAAATGGATTGACATAGCTGACTGCCGACTAAATAAATGTTTTTTTTTGTAATACCTATGTCGTAGCCAATAAGTAGAAATGTATATATTTTTAAATATAATATATAACACTGATTGTATGTTTCTTATAAGAGAAAAAAAAATATTAAAAAAAACATAATAACGAAAAATAAAAATCGGATATGTATAAATATATATATATATATATATATATATATATATATATATATATATATATATATATATATATATATATATATATATATATATATATATATATATATATATATATATATATATATATATATATATATATATATATATATATATATATATATATATATATATATATATATATATATATATATATATATATATATATATATATATATATATATATATATATATATATATATATATATATATATATATATATAGAGTCTTTTAAAACCTTATTCATACCCAATGGTGCAATAACATCGTTGAGACGCAGTGTTATCTTGTAGCCAAAGTCGCTGATCACTACACTACGAAGGTGGAGAATATTATAATATATTATATTATATCATGGATGTAAATATCATATGAACAAAAGCGAACATATCTCGAGCCTTTTCACAATATCATGTTATCATCTCACCCAAATCGCTTCATGTGGTACCAGCGACCCATTATGTTATATCGACAGATTGATCAGTGCCCAGTAGTCGTGTCGGCCGGCAGTACGCGGCCTGAAGATTGGATCTGCTCGGACGATGAAGCGCAGTACACAGGATTGTGGTATAAATAAAGCAAGCTAAAAACACTAAGTTAAGATCCAAGAGGTGTCTTTAGTATAGGCCTACCCTAATCAGCCGTCAGATTAATGATCCGAAATAACTTTACGTCTTTATTGATGCAGGGAAGGCCAATATACTTGAATATATTATATAACATATCGCTTTTTCCTTTCAACAACGTCATATAATCAAAAAACTTGGTTTTTCAGGTCGTTTTAAAGTTTAAAAATATAATAAAATGTAAGTATTAAAAATTAATATCAAGCCACTTATTGAACTTTTTACTGTGCAACAGATCTTTTAAGGTAAAATCTGAATGTTTTTTCTCCATTTGAAATTTTTTTAGTATTTATGAAAAAATTATTAAACAATACCTTTTCTTCAAAATGCGAAAACAACACTTTTTGCCCTGTAGCGGGTAAATATTAAGTTAAAAATATGCCGCTTTTGCTGGGATACAGTACATTTTCTGGGCATTACGAAAATATGCACAACTGAAAATTGACGATTTTTTTTTATCTCGACTAGACTCTTGCCAGATATACTCCTGTTTATTAATTATACGCAATGATAATTTATTGCAAAAAATATACGATACATATAAAAAAGTCACACAGTATGTTTTTGTCCGCTTAGAATTTTAGAAAATACGATTCAAGACAATGAACGTCCCAAATCTTTTAATGAATCTCTCAAAACACTGTGAGTCTATTACATTTAAATCGCATTTAATTACGAATTATAATAAGAAAATCTGGTCTTATTACCTACCTGTCAGAAGAGAATAATACTGTTTATTTAATTAATAAGTTGAATTTAATTCCGATTCAAGTTGAAAACGCCTGTCAAATTCATATTAATCACTCAAGTCGTAATGTTCTTATTAGTGCTGCGATAATCACGATAAGATACATTCAGACATACTTATACGTGTCTAAGATATATAATAATAATAAAAAGCTCCACTCCTCGAACAAAACGTGTCGAATTAGACAGGATACCACAACATCAATAGCAGGGCCAGATTCAGACACGAAGAAAGTTTTTGTGACATTTTTTCGACATCTTAAATTAGATGAAGAAGAATATGGAAGTCTGGGCATTTATTTTATTTTATTATATTTTAATTTTAATTTTCATTTATTTGGGATTTTTACAGCCACTACAAAACAATATATTACACAACATTAATTAACAAAACTATGGCCAATTAAAAAAATCCTCCGATCATGCTATTCTTATGAAAGTTGTGTTGGCTGGGGTGAGTGTGTGTATGTGTGTGTGTATGTGTGTGTGTGTGTAGTACCTTTTAAAAATAACTCCTGATTGGATATAATCTAAAATATGATATGGCTATATGATACGACCTATAACTTATTAACTTACAAAGGCGAATTAAGATATAAAATTGTAAAATCCTAGTTCAATACTAACTTACTCTCGGTAAACACGAAAAAAAACCCTTTCACCCCTTTTTGTATTCAAAAACTCAAAGTTCCTAATGCATATTTTTTTATTTATTTAACTATTAAAAAATGATATTCATTTGAAACATTCAAAAAACACATCACTAAGATTCCAAAATGATTTTAGAAAAACAATTATAATGTTTTGAAATATTATCAATACCTCTCTATGGACATAAAAAAAAATAAAAGTACCAACAAAAAAAAAACAAACAAAAGATTAACTACATGAAAAAACATTTATTGTGTTTTTTTTGTTTGTTTGTAGTTAATTTCATTAATACAAAGAAAAAAGACTATATTATATCCTTAATTAAGTAAATTTAATAAATTTTGAGTGTAAGTCCCTCTCCAAGCACAAGAGCTTAGTCTTTTTTTTGAAATATATATATGTTAAAAGTAGATACGTGTAGATAATGAATTTTATTGTAATTTTTTTAACTGTTTAAAAATTTATTAAAAAAAAAGATCTACTTTTTTCCATTATCCGTTTGAGAATAGCTCTTTTATAAGAATTCGTTTTTAATATACCTCTTAGATTCTATTTTTAATGACTTTATGGATACTGGAAGCAGGTTGTACAACTTTATAGCATAATAATCAAAGTTCCTATGGTCAAATTAAATTTGATTATTATTATGGGTATAATTTTCGATAGATTTGGAAGTATGGCTGATTGTTGCCACGAGTCGAGAAATTTGTATTTATACTTCGTTTGATGCACCGAATATATTGAATTATCATCCGTGGGTAAATAATTTAATATCTGACATAGTAAATAATTATAATATTGTAATTTTTTATTATTATTTAAATTGTCTCTCCTAATTCGGACCTGTAAAATAACCACTTAATAAAACGTTACTTTAATTATGATCCATGCTAATCAAATATGAATTAATTACTATTAATGCTGTTAATATAATTTATGGTCAATACATTACCAACAGTTCTCTTCCGTTCGCTACAAATTATACTACATTAATTTTTAATTAATTACCAATCAAGTAAATTTATTTATTTATATATTTTTTAATCTTTCTTTATTCAAAGGTAAAGGGACATGACTTTATTGATGCAGAAACGTCTTTAAGATAAACAAAATAAAATAAATTGTACAAAATTTATTTTTAGCAAAAAAGTTAAATTAAAAAATCCGTAAAAAATCTAGGTTTTTTTGCGGAGTGTGTGGAAGTTTAAGTGAGAGTTTTTTTAATGTTTTAGAATTAAATATACCCTGATGATGACAAGATTCTTGCCGAAACCGGTTGGTTAAATTGTATTAATAAACAAGTGGTCAAAACAAAGTTAATTAATTTTATAAAGTTTATAAAATGTGCCACAAAGTATCTGCGGAAAACATTTAAAAAATATTGAGGGATTATAATTCTTTAAATATTGTTTGTTTTTATGTTCTTTCGAGTCTGCACAAATATTCATTTATCGTTTTAAAGATCAATTTCTTAAAAACGCTGCAGAGAAACATACATTTTGAACTGCAAACAGAATCATTATCATATTATTTTTTGACATCTCATCAAAAATGAAGAAGAATATGAAAGTCTGGGCATTTACGGGGCTTACGACCGTCATAGGCTGGTTTAAGTGATCACTTTACACACGTGTAACATTCACCAATTCTACCCAATATTGACAACCACACTACTCAAATTCTTGGAAGTTCTATATATATGAACCAATTTAGAAACCTTGTTCATGAATCACTAGAACTTCACTAGAGACATCTATTGGTGAGATGTAAAGAAGCTTTTCACTAAGCAGAAACTCTTATATTAGTATGTGAGATCCGAATCCTGGATTATAATCACACACATGAGAAACGCCAGAAAATACCATTTTCATTTTTATTATTAAGCTTATAATTTGACCAGATAATTTATTTACAACATTTTGAGTGTGTCCAAATACTTGTTCACAAAATCTGGATTATCTCCAATTACAGGAAAATAACTCCTGTAATTGGAGATAATCCAGATTTTGTGAACAAGTATTTGGACACACTCAAAATGTTGTAAAGAATCATTATCATTCTTAAGCAAACCTAAGTCTTCGTATATCACCAAATAGTAGACCATCATATTTAATCATTGATTTAATGACGTCACGTATAATCGGTGCACTTTCGAGAGCTAATTTAATCGCATTCCGTAATTGTAGGTTAGTAAAATAGTTGTGTGTGTATAAAATAAATAAAATAGAACTGGATTTAACGAGAGGAATAAATGGAAAACAGATGACTAATGTTTTTATTATTGCAGACGGTGTTTAGAGTTTTTGTATCCTAAGTGGCTTATATATACAAGATATAAATTGGGTAACTATAATAGGTAGGTACTTAAAATTTCGGCATCATAAGATTCTCAAACTGTTTTTTTTTTATTTGACGACTTTTCAAAAAATATATCCGACGACGATTGCACATAAAAAGTTAACTCAAAAACTTATTAAATAATTATTATTTTACAAAAAATAACATTCAAATTTCATTGAGAAAAAGTTATTTTTTCTCAAAGAAATAATAAATAATTACGTTTAAAAAATTGGTAACTAAACGCTAAAAATGTGATATTGATTTTCATTATTCCAATCAAACTTTTCGATGAAACGAAAAAAAAACGAACCTAACTTAATCTTCGTGTCGGGTTGTGGTCCCGTGGTTAGTGTCACAGACACTTGAGTCAGAGTTTCTCGGTTCGAACTCATTCTTCCACAATTTGATACCTATTTCTAATAATGAGCCGCTATGGCTCACAGAAATAGTATGAACTTGAAAGATTATTATTTTCACGACGTTTTCCTGCAATATTTTTGTAAATAATAAAAACACAAACATTTATTTAAAAAAAAATATCGTTTTACGAATCGAATGGTGCACAGGGCACTATTTGATAATAATTTTGCCATATTTATGATAATATGACACTAAATAATAAATAAAATGAAACAAGTCTTACCTAATCTAACCTAACCTTACCTACTAATTCGTGGTTTGTATCCAATAGTGCATTGGGTACTGAATTGAAATAATTTCGCCTAGTTAATATCGACTAACGAAATCATAAATAAAATTAAACAAAAATGTCAATAAAAAGCAATAGCCATTCAAAACGGAGTATTTTGGGTATTAAAAAGACGTTGGATTTTGCATTAGCTGGCCTTAGTGATATCTTACCCATGCTTAAATTTAAACAAATATTATTTATATTATTTTTTAACCTCTCATCAAAGATGAAGAAGAATATGGAAGTCTGGGCATTTACGGGGCTGACGACCGTCATAGGCTGGTTTAAGTGATCACTTTACACAAGTGTAACATTCACCAATTCTACCCATTATTGACAACCACACTACTCAAATTCTTTGATGTTCTATATATATGAACCAATTTAGCCAATTTTAATTTTCGTCAGCCCCGTAAATGCCCAGACTTCCATATTCTTCTTCATCTTTGATGAGATGTTAAAAAAATAATAATATGAAAATAACTCCTGAAATTGGAGATAATTCAGATTTTGTAAACAAGTATTTGGACACTCTCAAAATGTTGTACATATTATTTAATATTTTTTTGTGTTAAAAATAATATAATACTCCACAGATTGAGAAACGCTGCCAAATTACTATCTGCTTCATCATTTTAAGAGGCCTTCCTTCTTACGAAGAGCTTTTAAGAGAAAAAGCAATTCATTCTCTTTTTTGTGAAACTAATTTCATTTACTTATCCCAACATTTTTTCATAGCCTAACATATCAATCTATATATATTTTATTGAATTTTAACAAGGGGAAGACAAAGGCTATTTGGGATTAACTGATCCCTAGATTTGATTTGGATAATGGATGTTGGATGACGAGGATGAAAGGATTTTAAACATATTTTTTTGTTGATTTAAAATTTTTAAAAGCTTTTATTTTCGACCACCGATCTCACCAGTTCATAATTATATCATTTGTTATTTTATTAATATAACTAACTAACTAACTAACCATCACGCCGCTTACCCGCAGGGGTGGGCAGAGAGAATAGAACGCCACACCACTCAATCTTTGCAAACATTCTTCGCCTCTTCCACGTTCATGCATCTCCTCATACATACCCGCCGATTGTTACGACTCCTAACCTGACCACTTTTCAAGTATTTGGCATACCTGATCGTGTCACGTTTTTCTCGGTCTTCTTCTGCTCCTTTAATTATTAATATATCCTTTATTATTCCATCAAATGACAGTCCACCTCCGTGGTGTAATAGTTAGTGTGTTTAGCTATCGCGCTGGAGGTCCCGAGTTCGATTTCCAGAAGAGGGGGGACACTCTAATATTTCCTTCGTTCATTTTTTTCCTTCATTCAAACCCTTATCCGCACCCAATGGTGCATAGGGCACTGCATCATATAAACGCAGTGTTACCTTGATATTTAACACATGAAGGAAAAGTTGATCAGCCCTCTGCTTCAGGTACCAGTCCAGGGTAATATTGAATAAATCTAAGAGTGAAAATATCACTTACATTTATTTGATTCCTCCCTGGGAATCGAACCCGGGACTTCCTGAACGGTAGCCGAGCCTGCTGACCATTACACTCTAATATTTATTAAATATTATATGGACTGGTTCCTAAAGCGCAGGAGTGATCACCTTAAATTGCATTCATGTAAGTACGATCAAGAAAATACGACATCAATACGATGCAGTGCCCTATGCACCATTGGGTGCGGATAAGGGTGACAAAAAAATAAATAAATTCAAATTTAAAACAAAATATGTAACTAAATAACCATGACGCTACTTCTCGCAGGGGTAGGCAGAGGTTAGCGAGCGCCAGAGATAAGAGAACCATTCATATGGTAAACAAGAGTTATTTTCATATCAATATTAATATAAATATTTTCATATAATATGAAAATAACTTCTCTAATTAGAGATAATTCAGATTTTGTGGACAAGTATTTGGACACACTCAAAATGTTGTAAATACATTTTGAATGCTAAAATACATAAAATAATCGGGCAGTATTTTCAACCCTTCCCGTATACTTTGATTTACATCCCCCTTAGCAAAGAAAGACGTTCTTTGTAACTGCGTAATTAAGGGTTACGAGTATGGGAAATTAATTTTCCCCAGCGCTATCAGCGAGATCTACATCTAACGTTTCATTGTGTACTATTTTATGTGTTTTACCCGGCGCAAAGCCCTTAAATCATTTCCAGGTTATATTTAAAGTGGCCATAGGGTTAGGGGTGGAATTTATCGATATGAGTGTAGCATTATTTGTTCTGCGATATGATATATGTGTATCAATGTTAGAAGGTACCATATACATACTCGTATGTGATTATAACGAAACTCGTGAATTTCAGAACATTGTACTTGAATCACTAGAATTTTCACTAGAGACATCTTTTGGTAAGATAAAAAATAATATAATGTACATCAGTGTTGGAAGGTATATGTGATAATGAAACACCGTTGATTTTATTTTAGTGACTACCAGAGGCCCTTAAACTTTTTTTGCGACTGCTTTCATCACGCCATTTCCCCGCAGGGGTAGGCAAAGAGGATGGAACCCCACACTGTCCTGACATACACTCCTAGCTTAACTCACATCCATACATCTAGTCATGAATGCCCTTTTATATAAGCAAACTTTTGACACCACCATATTTTAGGTTTTGATTAATAATAATTCTTAAAGGATCTTCTTCGAACTCTTATCAGCACACGAGGGTGCATAGGGTACTGCATCATATGAACGCAATATTATCTTGGTCGTAAACACATTAAAGAAAGGTTTTCAACCCTTCGCTTCTGGTACCAGTCCAGGATAATATCGAATAAATATTAGAGTGAAAAATCAGTTAAATTATTCTTATCATGAAGTTTACAACATGTAATATAATATATTTTGTACAAATTAGTTTTAAAAAGAAAAAAAACTATTTGAAATAAAATCGTTTCTGAAATACGAATAGCCAAATAATACGATCCATTTCAGATGTACCCACTAGTTTATATTATGAAATAAATATTAAAAAATATACCATGTGTCATTAGCACACTCATTGCCGAATGTTTGAATCAAATTGCAACGCAAAACTCATATACAATACGAAATTAGACTATATTTATGAATTTCAGTGATTAAGAGGCCATTATTACAAGCTATCCACCCCAACGTAATTTAATTTGAGATACTGAAACCTCCTGAAAACTTAATTCAGAAATTACAACAATTTACATAAATAATAAGCAAGAAACGCTTACAAACGTCGGCGTAACTTTCCCTTATCGAGCCTTAAATCTTAGGGGTAGTTTTGAGCAGGAGTAGGGGGTGAATTATGATTATAAATTAATAAAAGTTACAAAAATTAAATTTTACGCGTAGCAAACGTTGGGCGAGTGTGTAAAAATGTATCGTTAATTAGGTTAGAGGTTGGAATTGATATTCAATATCCTATTTATTTTATGTATTTATACATTTTTGACCGCCTCCGTAGTGTAATGGTGAGCACGCTCGGCTACCGTTCTGGAAGTCCCGGGTTCGATTCCCAGGGGGGTTCAAATAAATATAAGTGATTTTTTTACTGTTATATTTATTCAATACTACCCTGGACTGGTACCTGAAGCGGAGGGCTGATCACCTTTCCTTCATGTGTAAATGATCGTGATAACACTGCGTTTATATGAAGCAGTGCCCTATGCACCATTGGGGTGCGGATAAGGGTTTTTAATATCATTATTATACATTTTGGGTCTCATAAACATTATTTAACCCTCAACATGAATTTTATTTTTTCTACATGAATTTTATTTGGCCAGCGATCGGGTTTCGTCGTAACCGACATCATCAGACTGGTGTGAGGCTAGACAAAATTCTATGTTTATAAAACACTTGTCACAGCATTAATTTGTATGTGTTTTTTTAACATAAAATTCAACTTAGTGGACTCAAAAAATCTGTGTTTGATTTAACAATTAAAAGTTAAATTGTTAGTTATTTAAAAAAATAAAAGCCAAATCAATAAATAAATAAATGACAAAAATAAATGATAATAATAAAAAAGTCTATTGAACAAAAAATTTCAATTACTGAAGGGTAACAAATAGATGAATTTAAAAAAAAAGTTTATCTTCGAGATTCTTAAATGATTTTTCAACACCAAAATGTAATACTAAACAATTTCAACAAAACTTCAAATGTTTGGGAATTAAATTCAATTAACTCCCTGAAGAAATTAAAAAAATAGAAGATATAAAAATGAATGACCATTACGAGTACATATAAATCTAGAAAAAATATAAAGAACACTATTATACCATTAGTTATATAAAACATTAAACCTCGAGTGTAAGTCTCTCTCCAAGCACAAGAGCTCAGTTTCTTTTTGGAGAGGCACAGCAAATCTAAAACTATAAGTTTGCCATATGTATAAATGTTTATGACTTGTATTATGTTGTACTTAAAAATGAAACTGTATTAAATAAATTAAAAAAAGTCTATGTTATATACACATCAAGGCAGGGGTTGAAGACCATGAGTTTTCGAGGTATCCGGATATAGCTGCAGCCTTGTTGATTTGATAAATGTAATGTTTGAACTCTGAAAAAAATGACGATTTGAAAACCTGAAAGTCTGAAACTATTTTCAGGCGAAGGTTCATGTCACAGCGCCGACGGTGACGCGAGAGACGACAGTTCGGACGGCGGGTCGCCACCGACCCCGGCCGCAGGAGGCGGCAGCGGCCAGGACTCGAAGAAGAAGCACAGGAGAAACAGGACCACCTTCACGACCTACCAGCTCCACGAACTGGAGAGAGCCTTCGAGAAGAGTCACTATCCTGACGTCTACTCGAGGGAGGAGCTGGCCATGAAGGTGAATCTGCCTGAAGTCAGGGTGCAGGTAGGAATCGGTTTTATTTTTTTAACGTTTGAAAATGTGGAAAAAAAGGATTTAAGTTAAAAATATGATCATTTTGTATGTTAACGTCTAAAAAGGCCAAGTATACATACTCTGAACCATATACATATATAATTACATACATGAATTGTATGTATTATATGTGTATATACGTGTATGTTTTCTTTAATGTCCATATTTATTTGGAAGTTTTACAGAACAGTTACATAAATACATTTGCATTTACAATTACACAAAACAGATATTTGTTATTTGTACAATTTCAGTTACGAAAATTCACAATTGTTATTTTATATAAATATACATACATATACATACACACACAACACACCACTTCTCCGCAGGGGTAGGCAGAGAGAATAGAACGCTTCACCTCTTGCTTTGTCTTTGTAAACAATATTTGCCTCTTCCATATTCATGCATCTCCTCATACACGCTTCCTTACATGACTTGAAGACTTCCTCAGTCTTCTTCTGGTCCTATTTCCAACTGCATCAGCCTCAAATATTCGTTTAACGGTTCTTTCCTCACTCATTTGTCATTCGTTCTACGTCCAAACCATCTCAGCACACCTTGTATATAATTCCATTTTTTAATAAATGTATTTGATACAGTTAAGTAATATTTTTATAGTTTTCTCCTATCTTATAATTTAACTACATCCAAGGTTAATTTCAAACATGCTTTATCTGGGTTTGAAACATCCGATTTTATTTGAGCGATATTCTCACAACTTTCTCAAAACCATATATTTATATATGAGTACACATATATCTAGTAAAAGGTGGGTATAACTGACCCATTACCGCAATGCTAGGGTTAAGAGTACATCTAGAGACCAATCGATTAAAAGTCCATCAATTAGAGTCCGAAACTGCGTGAAATAGTTAAATAACCCTGTCCGACTCATCACTCAAAGGTGACGGGAAGGGTTAACTTGACATAATGGAATATAATTTGCTGGGGATGCAGTACCCAGAGGGTTAATAACTTGCCCTAACGGACGGTAACATGTGATATGTATATATGTACAGTATATTGTACATTTGTACCGAAAAAAGTTAGTACGTCATATAGATCGGTCTCATTTGATGATTTTTTTAACTCTCCAAGGAATCTCAAATGATGATTTTTTTTAATTCTCCGAGATGTCTCATATGATGATTTTTTTTTCGCCAAGAAGGCTCATATTATGATTTTTTAATTCTCTAAGGAGTCTCATATGACGATTTTTTTATTCTCCAAGAAGTCTCATTTTATGATTTTTTAATTCTCCAAGAAGTCACACATTATGATTTTTAAATTCTCCAAGGAGTCTCATACGACGATTTTTTAACTCTCCAAGAAGTCTCATATGATGATTTTTCAATTCTCCAAGAAGTCTAATATGATGATTTTATTATTCTCCAAGAAGTCTCATATTATGATTTATTTAACTCTCCAAGAAGTCTCATATGATGATTTTTCAATTCTCCAAGAAGTCTAATATGATGATTTTTTTATTCTCCAAGAAGTCTCATATTATGATTTATTTAATTCTCCAAAAAGTCTCATATGATGATTTTTTAATTATCCAAGAAGTCTCATATTATGTTTTTTTTAATTCTCAAAGAAGTCTCATATTATGATTTTTTAATTCTCCAATAAGTCTCATATGACGATTTTTTAAATTCTATAAGAATTCGATGTTTTTTTATTCTCCGTTTTACGGTTTTAGATTCGTGTTCTTAATATTGTGCGTTTTTTTCCGTTATGATGGTTATCCCCTTCAATATATTTTCGCATTCCCCTCCAAATGCGAACCCTTCGCATGGCCAAGTGTGCATTCTCTCAGAAGTTTTTCCTTCCTTTTCTTTCTAATCTAACACCTTCAATAGGATCTAATTTAGCGAAAAACTCGACACAAATCCTTCACCCTTAATGCAATATTTCAAACAAATATTCAAATTCCATTTTCAACGCTTACATTAAAAATTGCATTTGTTTTATAATATACATGTTTTTTTTAAACTAACTGATTAACCGTCACGCTGCTTCCCCGCCAAAGTAGGCAGAGAGAATAGAATGCCATACCAATCTGTCTCAGCAAACAATCTTCACCTATTCCACATTTATTCATTTCCTCATTCATACCCGCCGATTATTCTGACTCCTGACCTTACAACGCTCAAGCATTTCAAATACTTGATTATGTCAAATTTTTGTCGGTCTTCCTCCGCTTCTATTTCCAACTTTATTCTCCCAATAAACTTTTTTTCCGTGTCCAAACCATCCAACACATTTTTTTTAAAATTATCAATAATGCTTATATCACCAATCAAAAATCTATCATTCATCGATTTGACGCACAATCATCTGAGAGATCGCATTTCGACTGCATTCAATCAATTTTATTTATTTTTTTGCCATCTCGATGCTTTACTTTCATACATTAGGGTTGGAACCAAGACTACTTTGTATACTGCCAGTTTAGCTTTCATTTGAATTTTTTTTTGTATACTTTAACTGATTTCAATGCACCATTAATTCTGTTCCCAACATTCAATCTTCTTTCTTTATCTTTATCGACATTTCCATTTGTTATTGACAGCGCTCACTCCTTTCGACAACGTCATATATAAAAAAATGAAAAAAACATGAAAATGTATTAAAAATAAATATCTAGCCACTTTTTGAACTTTTTACTGTGCAACAGATCTTTTTAGGTAAAACCTGAACACACTTTGTAGAGGGTAAATATTAATTTGAAAATTTGCGCGCTTTTGCCGGGATATAGTACATTTTCTGGGCATTCCGAAAACATGCACAACTGAAAACTTACGATTTTTGATATCGCTCACTCCTTTCAAGAACGTCATAAATCAAAAATCGTCATTTTTCAGTTGTGCATGTTTTCGGAATGCCCAGAAAATGTACTATATCCCAGCAAAAGCGGCATATTTTTAACTTAATATTTACCCGCTACAGGGCAGAAATTGTTGTTTTTGCATTTTGAATAAAATTTATTGTTTAATTATTTTTTTAAATAAACTAAATATTTTTTAAATGGAGAAAAAACGTTCAGGTTTTACTTAAAAGATCTGTTGCACAGTAAAAAGTTCAATAAGTGGCTAGAAATTTATTTTTAATACATTGTATTATATTTTTAAACTTTAAAAACGTTCTCCTGAAATATCAAGTTTTTTGATTTTTGACGTTCTTGAATGGAGTGAGCGACATATTATATGTTTTGATATTTTTTTACAAATTGTGCATTGTAAAATACGTGAATTAAATGGGTATTTCTTTTTAATTATTTATGTTGATAAGTACATTCGACCATAGAAACGCATTATACTAGATTATCGAAATGTCAGATATGTCGAATGTCTATGCATGTCACCCTCACGTGCGATTGGTTGATTCTGAATCATAATTGAATCTCGGAACCAATCATGTTCCATTAAAACTGACATCCAGGTTTGTCTAGACAGGTGCGCTAAGACTGATTCGATATTCAAAATAAATCAATTTAATTTCCTTAATATGTAATCATTATTGTGTCCGCCTCCGTAGTGTAATGGTCAGCGCGCTCGGCTACCGTTCTGGAGGTCCCGGGTTCGATTCCCAGGGGAGGTCAAATAAATATAAGTAATTTTTTCACTCTAATATTTATTAAATATTATCCTGGACTGGTACCTGAACCAGTGATATATTGATCGTTAACACACGAAAAAAAGGTGATCAGCCCTCCGGTTCAGGTACCAGTCCAGGGTAAATTTGGAATAAATCTAAGTGTTATAAAATACAAGTCATAAAATTGTGCCCTCAATTACAGATAGGTTAATCTGTCCACTGTTACAAATTATAAAATTGTGCCCTCAATTACAGATTGGTTAATCTGTCCACTGTTACAAATTATAAAATTGTGCCCTCAATTACAGATAGGTTAATCTGTCCACTGTTACACATTATAAAATTGTGCCCTCAATTACAGATAGGTTAATCTGTCCACTGTTACAAATTATAAAATTGTGCCCTCAATTACAGATAGGTTAATCTGTCCACTGTTACAAATTATAAAATTGTCCCCTCAATTACAGATAGGTTAATCTGTCCACTGTTACAAATTATAAAATTGTGCCCTCAATTACAGATAGGTTAATCTGTCCACTGTTACAAATTATAAAATTGTGCCCTCAATTACAGATAGGTTAATCTGTCCACTGTTACAAATTATAAAATTGTCCCCTCAATTACAGATAGGTTAATCTGTCCACTGTTACAAATTATAAAATTGTGCCCTCAATTACAGATAGGTTAATCTGTCCACTGTTACAAATTATAAAATTGTGCCCTCAATTACAGATAGGTTAATCTGTCCACTGTTACAAATTGTAAAATTGTTCCCTCAATTACAGATAGATTAATCTGTCCACTGTTACAAATCATAAAATTGTGCCCTCAATTGAAGATATGTAAATCTGTCCACTGTTATAAAATTGTATCCGAAAAATAAAGAAGTCCAGATTATTTTTTTACATCTCATCAAAAATGAAAAAGAATATGGAAGTCTGGGCATTTACGGGGCTGACGACCGTCATGGGCTGGTTTAAAATATCACTTTACACACGTGTAGCATTCACCAATTCTACCCATCATTGACAAACCACACTAATCATTTTTGGAAGTTCTATATACATGAACCAATTTTGAAACATTATTCTTGAATCACTAGAACTTCACTTGAGACATCTATTGGTGAGATGAAAAGAACAAGAATTTTGAACAATGAATTTTGTGAACAAGTATTTGGACACACTCAAAATGTTGTATATAATGAAGTCCACTGTTATAAATTATAAAATTGTATCCGTTATAAAATTTTACCCTCAATTACAGATAGGTAAACCTGTCCACCGTTACAAGTTACAAACTTGCCCGAAACGCAAAATGTTCGCTTTAAAAAGCAATTTGCCACAATTTCCCTGCGCCGGCACATAACGAGCTTACACACACTGTGTCGGCAGTAAAACAATTAACCAAGTTTGCCGACTCGCAGACCTCAATCTCTGGCAAATTGGATTACTGCATCAATTAAATGCGAAATTGAGTTTATCGCATTATTATGTGCCAGTAATTACTTCACCCAAACGCGTATACGGCGTAAGGGTGGGTTTCGCTTGGCGATATTGGTGGCATTTTCGACGCTTTGATTTTGAATAGGACGATATTTTGAATACATTTTTTTATGAAATATTTTTAATTCTTTTAATAATTTCCATGAGGAGATGCATGAACGTGGAAGAGGCGAAGAATGTTTGCAAAGACTGAGTGTGTGTCGTTCTTTTCTCTCTGCCTACCCCTGCGGAGAAGCGGCGTGATGGTTAGTTAGTTAATTAGTTGTAATTTCCTTCTTCTTCTTCTTCAGCTTGGAGAAGGCCTTGTGGCCTATTTATAGATATTATATTATTGCATGTTAATATTCAATGACAAAAGTAGGTAAATAACACGCCGCTCTCCGCAGAGGTAGGCGGAGAGAAAAGAACGCCACATGAATTTGCGTTTGTAAACAGTATTCGTTGTATATAAATTAAATGACTGTTCAATTTATGAGCGAAAATTAAATTTAAAATCATGTTTTCAGGCGTTTCTCGAGTACGAGAATATAATTACATTAATTGATTCGGCAGTTGCTTGGTGGTAAAATATCCATGTTTAATAAAGGTTTTACTTAGTAAATGCCACTTTTTCTTAAAATCTACCATGACACGTGTTTCGATGCATTCCGCATTTTTCCAACACCTTATGATGCGGAATGCATCGAAACACGTGTCATATTAGTTTTTAAGAAATAGTGGTTTTTACTTCGTAAAACTTTGATTTAAAAACGTGAATATAATCCAGGATTTGGACCTCCAAACAAATGGAAAGAGTCTGTGCTTAATAAGAGCTTTCCTCATCCCACCATAGATGGCCATTATGAACTCGCGCATACTATGCGCACAAGTTTTACTAATATATGCATCTAGAAGTTTCAAGAATTTGAGTAGTGTGGTTGTCAATCATGGGTAGAATTGGTAAATATTACCCGTGTGTAACGTCATCACTTAAACCTATGACGGTCGTCAGCCACGTAAATGCCCAGAATTCCATATTCTCCTTCATCTTTGATGATCTGTCAAAAATAATATGAAAGTGACTCCTGTAATTGAAGATAATCCAGATTTTGTGAACAAGTATTTGGACACACTCAAAACGTTGTGAATTATATTTGCAACTCAAATCGCACAATAAATGAATCAACATTACTTTTATAATAAATAAATATTTTTAGAACAGATAATTATTTATTATGTTTTAAATTTGGACCTGAAGATGGAAGAATAGCTTCCAAAACTAGTTGTCATAATAAAATAAACTCATGTGGTAAAAAAACATTTGATATCTTTTACAGTTTCAAAAAAAGAATGTATTAAATTTGTTTAATTTAGTATAATTAAAGACAGGGTTTTAATATATTATAAGATTAAAACCAAAATTTTTAGCTTTTCCACATTATTTTTATTTGACCAGCGACCGGGTTTCGTCGTTACCGATATCATCAGACTGGTCATCATACCAGTCTGATGATGTCGGTAACGACGAAACCCGGTCGCTGGTCAAATAAAAATAAAGTGAAAAAGCTAAAAATATTGGTTTTAATCTAATAATATATTAAAAAATTAATTCCATCACGAAGTGTCAGTGGATAATATAAAGACAGGGTTTTAGTTAAGGGTTATGAGTAGGTACGCCGTAAGGTTCTAGTTTAAGGCTTCGGCGTGGTTCAGTACCTGTTCATAGCGTTCGTTTAATATTTCCCCCACCCAGGGGGTTGAAACGTGAACGTATTAACGTGAAGTTAGGAGCAATTAATTCAGCATGCAATGTTACCTCGATAAGCCATTATAATTAGAATTAACGAGCCGATTTGATTGAAACAACACGAAATGAACGATTACATTGTCAACTCGTGTATACGTTAATGAATTATCGAGAATTTTTGCAGGGCTTTAAGCCGACGTTGATTTAATAATCAGAAATGTGAAAAATATAGTTTTTTATTGGGGGGGGATATTATTATAAATTATTTTATACTTGGGGCCATTCGACGAAAATGAATTTGTTCAATTTGTTCAACGAATGGTTCAAATTATTTCATATTATTTTTTAACATCTCATCAAAGATGAAGAAGAATATGGAAGTCTGGGCATTTACGGGGCTGACAACCGTCATAGGCTGGTTTAAGTGATCACTTTACACACGTGTAACATTCACCAATTCTACCCATTATTGACAACCACACTTCTCAAATTCTTGGAAGTTCTATATATATGAACCAATTTAGAAACCTTGTTCTTGAATCACTAGAACTTCACTAGAGACATCTATTGGTGAGATGTAAAGAAGCTTTTTACTAAGCAGAAACTCTTATATTAGTATGTGAAGTCCGAATCCTGGATTATAATCACACACATGAGAGACGCCAGAAAATACCATTTTCATTTTTATTATTAAGCTTATAATTTGACCAGACAATTTATTTACAACATTTTGAGTTATATTTTATTTTGAGTTTTTACATCTCACCAATAGATGTCTCTAGTGAAGTTCTAGTGATTCAAGAACAAGGTTTCTAAATTGGTTCATATATATAGAACTTCCAAGAATTTGAGAAGTGTGGTTGTCAATAATGGGTAGAATTGGTGAATGTTACACGTGTGTAAAGTGATCACTTAAACCAGCCTATGACGGTCGTCAGCCCCGTAAATTCCCAGACTTCCATATTCTTCTTCATCTTTGATGAGATGTTAAAAAATAACATGAAATTAACTCCTGTAATTGGAGATAATCCAGATTTTGTGAACAAGTATTTGCACACACTCAAAATGTTGTTCAAATTATTAATGAAAATACTTATTTTTTTACCACTTCAGTTTATTTATGAAGTTTCGGAAGGTAAGCTTCCATCTTCAGGTCTAAATGTAAACTAAAACATAATAAATAATTGTTCTTTAAATAATTAGTCATATCCTAAGTCTGTTTATATTGGCTACAGTTTACACTTAACTCAATTATCCCGTAGCTCCATATTGGTGTTGGCTTGTGTGCTAAACACACACGGCCACACTGGAGTGCAAACATGCTCGGAATCAATCAAACGCAATCTAATTAAGATCATATTATGTAGGCATCTACATCACATGACACCTATACCTAGGTTAGCTTTAGGAAAAAAACGAGAAATCTCAAAATAAGACTTCTCGAGAAAATTTGAATGATAACATGTATATTAAGCATGATAATATACCGCTAACTCCTTTCAACAACGTCATAAATCAAAAATCGTCAATTTCAGTTGTGCATGTTTTCGGAATGCCCAGAAAATGTACTATATTCCAGCAAAAGAGGCATATTTTTAACTTAATATTTACCCGCTACAGGGCAGAAAGTGTTGTTTTTGCATTTTGAAGAAAAGATATTGTTTAATTATTTTTTTAAATGTACTAAATATTTTTCAAATGGAAAAAACTATTCAGGTTTTACCTAAAAAGATCTATTGCACAGTAAAAAGTTCGATTAGTGGCTTGATATTTATTTTTAATACATTTTATCATATTTTTAAACTTTAAAAACGATCTCCTGAAAATCAAGTTTTTTTAAATATGATGTTGCTGAAAGGAGTGAGCGAATATATATATATTTTAGCAAAAATATGTTTGTTACAAGATAGCTATTATGTTTATTTTATTATAGTTTTACTTGGTAAATACCATAAAATCTAAAAAACTATGGCTTTTTTTATTTTATTTATTTTGCGCTTGGCGGGAATCGAACCCGCGTCGCAGTCGAGCGTCTACTTAACCAGCGTCTACGCCACGACGCCTGTCTTAGATTACAAGATAACTTGGTTGTCGATCATGGTTAGAAAGGAGAATTATATATTTAAGTTTTTATTTATTTATTGACTTGGCGTTTGATTTGTACAACTCCATTTTAATTTATGTATTATTTTCAAATTATTTTCAAACAGAGATTTTTTGAGTCTACTAAGTTGTGTTTTTATTTATTGTTTCGGCATTAACTTTGTGGTAAGACATGTTACAATGATTAAAGAAAACACTTGTTTTTTATTACTTGAGTTTTATTATAGACTACATGTTTCAGAAGTTAAACTTCCATCATTCAGGTCTGTATAATAACATTAAGTTATTATACAGACCTGAATGATGGAAGTTTAACTACTGAAACATGTAGTCTATAATAAAACTCAAGTGGTAAAAAAACAAGTGTTTTCTTTAATCATTGTAAGTTGTGTTTTATTAACAAAAACACATACAAAAATAATATTGTGACAATTGTTTCGCGTAGTTATGGTATTATCAAACGAATTAATTAATTAATTCTCATGTGTTTTCGTTAATAAAATACAATTTAGTAGACTCAAAATCTGTGTTTCATTTAAAATTAATACATATTTAAGTTTTACTTGGCAAAGACAACAATTTCTTATGATCTAATATATCATTATTTTCAACGACCGTGTTTGCATATCTTCAATTCTTATTTCAGTTATATTATGTCTGACAATATTTTTCCTACCTTGATTCCTATCCGCACATAAGAGGAGCAAAGGACACCACATCCGGTGTAATGCGGTGTCAATTTATTCATTTAGAAGCAAAGAGATGAATTAAGAAGGAGAAAATAAATTAAACATATAAACAAAACAATTATATGCGTGGTTCAACAAACATTTTTCGCAAGTTGGTCGTGCGAACCTCCCCGTCTGTCCGTCTGGGCTCGGCGAAGCCTGAAATGTTGTGTTGGGGATGAAAAACGTTTCTAAGGGTTTATTTCCACCACTTAGGCTGTGGTTCCAGAACTCTTTTGGCTCGCGGATCCCTTTTCATAGTCAAAACTTGCCTACGCAACCTGCGTGAAAAACTACGAGTATATAAACGCGTGATAGAAAAATTACAAATTTAATTTCGATGTCTGTAATGGCAATGGTAGGTAAATGGTGACGTAAAATTTTTTTTTTCAAAAAAATTTTATTGAAGAAGTTTTTTATGCCTGTAAAGAGTCTCAATCTTACTCTAACGAACCAATCACGCCATTTCCACAGGGGTAGGCAGAGAAAAAAGAACACCACAATACTCTGTTATTGCTAACATTCTTCTCCTCTCCCACGTTCATGCATCTCCTCATACATACCTGCCGATTATTCCGGCTTCTGACCCGGCCACTTTCAAGTATTTAAAATACCTGATCGTGCCAAGTTTTCTTCGGTCTTCCTCTGCTTCTTTTTCCAACTACATTTACTTCATTAATTTGTTTTATCGTTCTTTCCTCACTCATACGTTTCACATATCCAAACCATCACAACGCACCTTTCTTAATTTTATCGTAAAGCTTTAGTCAGCCTTGCATTCGTTCCTTATTACACCATAGAACATCTATCATACATCTGAGGGATCGCATTTCGACTGCGTTCAGTCTGTTTTCATCCTTCTTTTCCCAACTCAACTATAAATAAGGGTTGCAACCAGGGCTCCGTTGTGTACTTCCAGCTATTTTATATAAAAAAAACTTCATTTTAATTAAAATGAGTCACATTTTTTACAATTTTTATATACCTGCCCCCCAAATCAAATTTACATTATCACAAACCTCCTGAAATATCTAGGGGATCCCTGGAGGTCCTTAAGGAACAGTTTGAAAACCACTGACCTAAGTAGGGGTGTTTTGCTGGGGAGAAATGGGCCATAATGATTCGCGCTACAGCGGCCGCTATAACGGCCACAATCGTTACAATAACGACCGTTTAACAGCGAATTAGCGCTGGATTACGCGCGCTAATGTGCTATGGGGGGGGGTCATGAAAATTTATGCTGTAATATCAATTAGGTTTTCTTTTTTTTTACTTTACATAACTTTATAACGATACCAATTTAAGGTTTCGTTTTGTTTAAGGTGATGTGTTCGGGGTCACAAGGTGACGTGAGGGTATTTCAAATAGTCATGATTGTATAATTTATATTTGAAGCACTAACTTTGTGATTTTCCATTTTATAATTAAAATGTAACATTGTTTTCAAATCAGTGTAAATATATTTATAGTGATTTGAAAACAAAGTAACATTTTAATTACATATTTTTAGTAGGGCTTGTACAAAACGATGTTTGATAGATGTTCGAATGATGCAATATCGATAAAATTATGAAAGGTGTGTTGCGATGGTTTGGACATGTGGAACGAATGAATGAAGAAAGAACGGTAGAACAAATTTATGAGGTGAATGTAGTTGGAAAAAGGAGCAAAGTAAGACCGAGTAAAACTTGGCATGATCAGGTATGTCAAATATTTGAAAGCGATTGTATCAGAAGTTGGCTGCAGGTATGTCTGCCTCCGTGGTGTAACAGTTAGCGTGTTTAGCTACCGTGTTGGAGGTCCCAGGTTCGATTCTCAGGGGGGGGGTGAAAACAAATATAAGTGATTTTACACTCTGATATTTATTTGATATTACCCTGGACTGGTAATTTCGTACATCTTGCCTTCATGTAAGTAAAGATTAAGAGAACACTGCGTCAATATGATGTATTGCCTTATGCACCATTGGGTGTGGATAAGGGTAAGAAGAAGATGTATGAGGCGATACATGAATGTTTGCAGGGACAGAGTAGAGTGGCGTTCTATTCTCTCTGCCTACCCCTGCGGATAATAGTCAGTTAGTTATTTATTGATTTGGAGTTTAATTTGTAGAATTCCATTTACATTTATATGTTAAATCAAACACAGATTTTTTGAGTCTACTACTTTGTATTTCATTGTTAAAAAACACATAGAAATTAATACATATTGTGACAATTGTTTCGCCTAGTTATGGCAAACGAACGAAAATGCCATAAGTAGGCGAAACAATTCGCTCACTCCTTTCAAGAACGTCATAAATCAAAAAACTTGATTTTTCAGGAGAACGTTTTTAAAATTTAAAAACATAATACAATGTATTAAAAGTGAATATCAAGCCACCTTTTGAACTTTTTACTGTGCAACAGATCTTTTTAGGTAAAACCTGAAGGTTTTTCCTCCATTTGAAAAATATTTAGTAAATTTAAAAAAAAATGCATCAAAATTTTTTCTTCAAAATGTAAAAACAACACTTTCTGCCCTGTAGCGGGTAAATATTAAGCTAAAAATATGCCTTTTTTGCTGGGACATTTTCAGGGCATTCCGAAAACATGCACAACTGAAAATGGACGATTTTTTATTTATGACGTTCTTGAAAGGAGTGAGCAAATTATCAACATATTTATTTTCATGTGTTTTTTAAGAATAAAATACAACTTAGTAGACTCTTAAAATATATTTTTGATTCAACAATTAATACATAAAAAGGTAAGTTAGTTTATATGAAATATAGTTCAAACGGGGCGTTATTAATATGCACTTTTTGTAATATTAATCTGACTCTTTTTCAATTCTTCCAAAGTTCGTCATATACACTTCTTATGATTCCCTGATACCCGATCATTATACCTTCGGCAATAGTATGGCCACTCCCAACTTTGTTCTTTTCATCCCTTAATAACAAACTACCCCGTAACCTATAATTCCCTTCACACTGCCGAAATCATTTTTGTAAGACTCAATTACTGACGGGGTAAGAATTTGACATATTTTTTTATATGGTTGTCATAGTAAAATTCAGGGTTGTGCTTATACGTGGCAAAAAATATTTATAAATATATATATAACGTGGTAATATTTTTCATTGTAAATTGGGTGTAAATAATATGTAAAGTGGGTGTATAATAATAAAATAAACAATACGTTGCTTTGTAATTAAAGAAACGACACTAAATGATTATTCTTAATTGATCTTTACAATATTTTTATATCTATCTGATTCTGACAGTTCACAATATTATATTTTTTCTATCTGATGTCTTTTGTTTATTCAGTGCGACGCATGCGACATCTGGTGGTAGATTTGTACTATATGTAGGTACTTAATAAAATGTATAGGTAGGTACCTAGGTATTTTATTGCATATATAATTTTTTTTAAAAAGATTTCCAACTAAATGACGGACTAAATATCTCATCCATTCTCCGCAAAAGTAGGCAGAGAGAATAGAACGCCATAAAAATCTGTCTTCGATAACAGTCTTCGCCTCTCCCATATTTATGCATCTCCTCATACATACCCGCCGATTATTTCGAACCCACCGCTTTCAATTATTTGACATACCTGATCATGCCAAGTTTTTATCGGTCATCATCTATCTGCTCATTCTACCAACTTCACTCGCTTCATAAACACATTTAAAAATGGTTTAAATTAAAAATGTCTTTAGAAGTTTGTTGTTTTTATTTATTGTTATATATATATATACATATATATATATATATATATATATATATATATATATATATATATATATATATATATATATATATATATATATATATATATATATATATATATATATATATATATATATATATATATATATATATATATATATTATATATATATATATATATATATATATATATATATATATATATATATATATATATATATATATATATATATATATATATATTGAGTGATACATACTATACTAGTGATTTTACTTAAACGTTTTGCCATACTTTTTTAAATGTTTATAATAATCAAACAAACTAGGATGTAGAATGTCTAAATAAGACTAAACGCGTCACATAACATATATGTAAATAAAAGTACAATTCAATCCAACAACCGTGTTTAATTTTGGATACATTACCCAAAAACTCAATATGGAATTCTGCCAACTGTCTGCAAATACAATAAACAAGTTTTAGATATTTTAATTTCGTTAATTAAAAAGAAATGTGGAGAAAATGTATAACAAGAGAATGTCTAAAAAAAATATATGGCAAATGTGAGCGGGAAAACAGAACGAGGAAGGCCGAAAAAAACTTGGCGCGATCCATCATATAAACGCAGTGCTATTTTGATCGTATAGCTATCCGATCTATACGATCCGCGGGGAAACGGCGTCATTGTGGTAGTAGTAGAGTAAAAAAAAACTAAATTAAAATTATACTGTACAAAAAAATGGCAGCCTTGTTTTTGAATTTTTCTATTATGAAATAATTCAGTTTTATGATGGATATCATATCAAAATTGGGTTGGTCCATTGTGTTCGTACCGGATTTGACGACAAAGAGCATTCGACGTTTCGTTTTCATGACTGTTCCATTGTTCGAGCATTTCTAAAGCTTTTCTGATTCTTGCTAATGAAAGGAGTTGGATCAAATTAAATAATAAAGCTGCCAAAAATGTTAATCTAATTATATAAACTACCATACAACCATTTCGGCAGGAGTGCAAACTAATACGTAATTATCCACAAAGAAATAATTAAATATAACTAACCAACTAACTGGTTTTTTTAATTAAATACTAGAATATACCACTTTAATGAGTTTTATTTAAATATACGACTAGTTTCGAAAACTTACAAATGTTTTCATACGTCACCATTAATATCAATGTTTCCTCTAACAAAAAATCTTGTTCCTTAACCCTCCCCCCTTCCCTATATTTATTGACCTATATTTACCCCTAAATATATTTTTGGTCGTAAGTTTTAATTTTTATCAGAGGATGAAAACATCTGTAAGTTTTCGAAACTTGTTGTATTTAAAAATAAAATTCATTAAAGTGGTATATTCAAGTATTTTTTTTAATGATCAACATATCATTCCACAAAGTTAATGCCGAATCACTAAATAATATAACTAACTAACTAACCATCCCGCCGCTTCCCCGCAGGGGTAGGCAAAGAGAATCGAACGCCACACCACTATGTCTTTGCAAACATTCTTCGCCTCTTCTACATTCATACATACCCGATGATTATGACGACTCCTGACCCGGCCGCTTTCAAGTATTTGACATACCTGATTGTGCTAAGTTTATTTTGGTCTTCCTCTGCTTCTTTTTCCAACTACATTCGCCTCATAAATTTGTTTAACCGTTCTTTCCTCACTCATATGTTCCACATGTCCAAACCACCTCAACACACCTTTCTTAATTAATTATACCTACGTAAAAAATATTTTTAACGCCTTCAATGAAGAGTCGTCAAAAAAGTAGTTATTTTTTACAGACACGTTTAGATATTGACATGACAGTAATTAGGAACACTGATAATGATTGTTTTGAGCGCTTGTCAATAATGATTCCGGTGTTTTTCTTAACAAGACTAAAATGAGTTTAATTTTTCTGATTTAAGAAAAAAAATCGTTTACATCATGTATAAAAAAAGATAATTATATACAACATTTTGAGTATGTCCAAATACATACTCACACATCTTGATTATCTCCAATTATAGGAGTCATTTTTCATATAAGTAAATAAAAAAACCTATAATTGGAGATAATCCACATTTGTTATAAGAAGGTATTTGAACACACTCAAAATGTTGTACATAAATTATCTGGTCAAATTATAAGCTAAAATAATAAAATGAAAAGGATATTTCTTAGCGTTTCTCATGTATGTGATTGTAATCCAGGATTCAGACCTCACATACAAATGAACGAGTTTCTGATCAATAAAAAGCTTTCTCAATAAAAATCTCACCATTAGATGTCTCTAGTGAAATTCTATTGATTCAAGCACGTTTCGAAATTGAAACATATATTTAGAAGTTCCAAGACATTGAGTAGTGTGGTTGTCAATCATGGGTAGAATTGGTGAATATTACACGTGTGTAAAGTGATCACTTAAACTAGACTATGATGGCCGTAAGCTCTGGAGGGATGTAAGGATGGAGCCAATTCTCTCTACCTACCCCTGCGGAGAGCGGCGTGGTAGTTAGTTGGCTAGTTTTACGACAAGTTGATTGAATCGGGAATCGCGCACATGTCCTTTGATATATCCAGGTAATAAGGCGTAATAGGATATGAGAGCTGTAATTTGAGAATGTATACAGATCTGTGTGCCGAAACGTCGGAACGTTTAATGCGCAGACGGCGTTCCTTTAAGAAATAATACGAAATTCGTCCTCGATAAAATTATTATAGTGTTCCCAGTTTAGGCATGATTGGAAATGAAGCTATTTTTTTAAATATATTTTTATTTTTTTAAATATTATATATTAAATGTTGAAAGTCTTCATTTTATTTAAAGATTTATAAAACTCCATTTTAATAAATATATTGAATGTTAAAATAAGACACTGATTTTTTGAGTCTACTGAGTTGTATTTTATTGCTAAAAACACATAAAAAATAAATTGTGTGACAATTGTTTACAAGCACGACTAGGCGAAACAATTGTCACAATATTTATTTTTTATGTGTTTTTATAACAAGCAAAAAAATACAACTTTTTAGACTAACAAAAACAGTGTTTGATTTTAATATTCATTGCATAAATTAAAATGGAGTTCTAGAAATTAAACGCCAAATCTATCCATAAAAAAAAATTGTGGCAAAAAAGTTATTTTTCCAGTTCTCTTTATGCCTCATAAATGTAAGGAAATGTGGAAAAGATTTGCTGATAAATGTGCAGCAAATCCATATTCATTGTTTTTTAAAGATATGAATGCAGTGAAGAGCGAATAGTTGAATGTTACACGTGTGTAAAGTGATCACTTTAACTAGCCTATGATGGTCGTAAACTCCGTAAATGCCCAGACTTCAATCTTCTTCTTCATCTATGATGAGATGTCAAAAAATAATACGAAAAATAAATCCTATAATTGGAGATAATCCAGATTTGTGAACAAGTATTTGGACATCAAAAAATTACGTAAAATGTTACCTTAGCTTAGAGAAAATTAAGATGCAACTTATCGAATACTGGGCCTTAAGTGGTCCTATGATCCTCTATTGTGCAAGATGAAAGACGATAGTCCTGCAAATTACCTGGCCAATTGGACAAAAAGGACATATTTCGAAGCTCAAAAGGACCGCCTTTTGTTGAGTGTTTTTCAATATTATGTCCCCGTCGGAAAGACGTAAATGGCGCTTTTTTATCTTGCTTTTACTATTTGCGGATTATTTTTTTCTATTGAACTAGTTAAATTACTATAATAAGTAGTTTCAGTACCAAATTGAATTATAATTTTCAAAATAAAAAATTAATATAATTGTTATATGTTATATGTTAAGTGCACTAAAAAATAACCTACAATTTCAATTTGAGTTATTATAATAAATCATTTATACTTATTCTTTCTGTGATAAATTTTTGACAAATACCAATTCATTTATTTATACATTCTTTTACAATATTTATTTAACAAATAACAAGTCATCACATCTATTTTTCTTCAATATTTAGTTAACAAATAAAAAAATATTAAGAATCGTTTTTATGTTTTCTTCGATAATTTTTAAACAAATAATAAATTCACATAATTTTTTGACATATCATTAAAGATGAAGAAGAATATGGAAGTCTGGGCATTTACGGGGCTGACGAACGTCATAAACTGGTTTAAGTAATCACTTTACACACGTGTAACATTCACCAATTCTACCCATTAATGACAGCCACACTACTTAAATTTTTGGAAGATCTATATATATGAACCAATTTTGAAACATTGTTCTTGAATTCTTCTTCATCTTTGATGAGATGTCAAAAAATAATATGAAAATAACTCCTGTAATTGGAGATAATCCAGATTTTGTGAACAAGTATTTGACACACTCAAAATGCTGTGTATATTCTCAATATTATTAATATTCAAAGCATTTACATTGTGGTAAGTTATTTTTTGTTATTTATTTTTTTACTAAAATATAAGTAATATAAGTATATAACTACTAACTCGGTGAGTGGTTATATACTAATATTAGTTAATAATAATAGTTACATATAATATTATTACTAACATTTTTGTAAAAATCCAACCCTTATGTATGGAAGCGAAGCATGGAGTTGGCAAAAGAAGGACGAAAGCAGACTGAATGCAGTCGAAATGCGATCCCTCAGACGAATGTGTGGCAAAACGATGTTTGATAGATGTTCGAATGATGAAATAAGGAAAGAATGTAAGCATTATCGATAAAATTAAGAAAGGTGTGTTGAGATGGTTTGGACATGTGGAGCGTATGAGTGAAGAAAGAACGGTTAAACAAATTTATGGAGTGAATGTAGTTGGAAAAAGAAGCAGAGGACGACCGAGGAAAACTTGGCACAATCAGGTATGTCAAATACTTGAAAGCGGCCGGGTCAGGAGTCGTAATAATCGTCGGGTATGTATGAGGATATGCATGAATGTAGAAGAGGCAAAGAATGTTTGCAAAGACAGAGTGGTGTGGCGTTCGATTCTCTCTGCCTACCCCTGCGGGGAAGCGGTGTGATGGTTAGTTAGTTAGTTAGTTTTTCTTTTGTAAAAAAATAAATGAGTAAATGAAAAAACAAACCCCTAAAGGCATTTTTCGTATATTTTAATTAAACATTTAATTAAATTCTCTTCAATAATTCAGCACCAAAGTTTTCATTTCCCTGTTGAAGTTTGCGACACTAAATTGGGAAACTCAATTCGGAAAATTTGCATCCCTTAGGAATATCATTTAAATAAATTACACCGGTAAGGGTTGTGAACCCGAGAACGTGTTATTATATTTTGGGTATTTCAATTCAAACTTCTTAGGCAGCGATTCGATAATCGATGATTAGACGAGAATCTTGAGTGAAATTTCAAGGACGCGTCACGTTTATTGGGCACATTTCGTTACATAAGAGGGAGAGGAGTTTGAGACTTCTTTTTCGGCATTTCGATAATCGATTATTGGACGAGAACCGAGAGTGATATTTCAAGGACGCGTCACGTTTATTGGGCACATTACGTTACATGAGAGGGAGAGGAGTTTGAGACTTATTTTACGGCATTTCGGTAATCAATGATTGGACGAGAACCGAGAGTGAAATTTCAAGGACGCGTCACGTTTATTGGGCATATTTCGTTACATGAGAGGGAGAGGAGTTTGAGACTTCTTTTGAAGTATTACGGTAATCGATGATTAGACGAGAATCTAGAGTGAAATTTCAAGGTCGCGTCACGTTTATTGGGCATATTTCGTTACATGAGAGGGAAAGGAGTTACATTCTTTATTTTGACTAGATTTTACGGTCGCACGTCCAATTTTATGTCTTTAAAAGGTCTACAAAAATAATTTTATAAAATCGTTTAAAATAAATTATTTTTTCAATATTTTTTATTGATAAGATGAAAAAAAAATGAAAAAAAATATGTGATTCTAGAAAATGTCATGGGCTGGTTTAATTTATCACATTTAAAGTGTAACAGTCACCATTGTATCCTTGATTGCGAATGATTAATAAGGATTAACCCTCTACTTTTTAAAAGGTATCTGAATGTGAAAAATTAATCACAAACACCCAGACCAATTGAAAACAAATCTTTCTTGGATTTATCATGCGATTGGCGGTAGTCAATTGGTAGAATGACAAACGTTACGGAAATGATCACTTAAACTAGTCTTGAAATCAGCCCTGTGAATTCCCAAGCCTCCGTATTCTTTACAACATTTTCAGTGTGTCCAAATACTTGTTCACAAATCTGGATTATCGCGGAGTTATTATATAGGAGTATTTTTTTGGACTTAGACTTCACATACTAATAAAAGAGTTTTCAGGATTCAGACCTCACCTACTAATAAAAGAGTTTCTGATCAATAAAAAGCTTCTTTTTATCATATCAATAGATGTCTCTAGTGAAGTTCTAGTGATTCAAGAACAAAGTTTCTAAATTGGTTCATACATAAAAAGGACTTCCAAGAATTTGAGTAGTGTGGTTGTCAATAATGGGTAGAATTGGTGAATGTTACCACTTAAACCAGCCTATGACTGTAGTCAGCCCCGTAAATGCCCCGACTTCCATATTCTTCTTCATTTTTGATGAGATGTCAAAAAAAAACTCCATATTCTTCTTCATCTTTGATGAGATGTAAAAAAAAACTCCATATTCTTCTTCATCTTTGTTGAGATGTCAATAAAAAAAAATGAAATTATACATACACCTTTAAATCTATCCACAAAAGCATTTAATAAGACCGTAAAATAATTAGAAAATCTTTATAATTATCCAAGGTAATACCTCCCTGATTGGTGCTAAGGTGCCAGGGGTGTATTGCGAACAAAACAGCCCTAATTAACAATATTTTACTCGCCAATTAAGAACTCAGTCACTGTTCAAACATGGAATAAGTCTTCTGAATTATCCGAGTTTTCTCTCAGCCAATGGCGTCGCAGCAAACTGGCTTTCACCAATCCCCACCCTGGGAAACACAGGGCCGGAATAAGTGATCTTAATAAAAAATAAAATTTAAAATTATTTTAAGTTGGGATATTAGACAGCCCGCAAATAATTTTTCTTTTAACCCTGGTGACATTTAACTAATTGATTTTTTCCTAAAAACACCGTTTTTGTATTGAGAAATTAGTTTTTTTTCAAAATAAATACAAACAGTAAAACCCCCTACAACGTTGATATAGGTACCGCATTATCAGAATGTTATTATAACTTTATTCGAACCCTTACCCGCATCCCAATGGTGCATAGGGCATAATATAAACGCAGTGTTATCTTGATTGTTAATACACGAAGGAAAGGCTTAGTGCTTTATTTTCAAATTTGTATTTTTACATTATAACCAGCGAAAAAGACTGAAATGAAATACAATTTAAAAACGTTTACCCCTTACAACGTTCCCATTTATCAACACGGAACCTATCTCAACACAAAGGGGGGTTTAATGTATATGGTTTTGAAAATTAAAGAGTTATCGACCAGTAAGAAGTTAAATAAATATATGGAAATATTTTTAACAATACATATTCTAAAAAATCAAATGGCAATATATATTGTGAGTACCCCCTTAAAGGTTGTAACTAGTTTATTGTTCACTTTGTGTAATACCACTTGAAAACTCTATTTAAGCATCTTTTGTTGACTTGATGAGGAAACGGTTACTACGAAACCTGCAGTCATTAATTATTATTTGTAATTGCAGGCGGTTTAATTAGAAGTAGAATTCCATATTGAATTATTGGGTAATATATATGTGTTTGATAATGTCTTAATAAGACGAGACGCGTCACATATCGCTCACTTTCGCTTTCAAGAACGTCATAAATCAAAAATCATCCATTTTTAGTTGTACACGTTTTCGGAATGCCAAGAAAATGTACTGTCTCAGCAAAAGAGGCATATTTTTAACTTAATATTTACCCGCAACAGGGCAGAAAGTGTTGTTTTTGCATTTTGAAGAAAAGGTATTCTTTCATATTTTTTTTAATATACTAAATATTTTCCAAATGGAGAAAAAACCTTCAGGTTTTACCTAAAAAGATCTGTTGCACTGTAAAAAGTTCAATACGTGGCTTGATATTTATTTTTAATATATTGAATTATATTTTTAAAACTTTAAAAACGTTCCCCTGAAAAATCAAGTTTTTTGATTTATGACGTTCTTGAAAGGAGTGAGTGATATTATCATGCATATGTAAATAAAAGTAGAATTCAATACAATAACCATGTTTAATTTTGGATATATTACCTGACAATTCTTCGTGTATGTTGAGATGTAAAAAAATAATTCATGTGAAAAGTAATTTTTATAATTGGAGATAATCCAGATTTTTGAAAAAGTATTTGGACACACTCAAAATGTTAAAAAAAATAGTTTATTGAAAATGGTTTATAGTTGATTAAGTGTATTAGCCAAGTTCATCCCCTATTTAGAGACTCACCCCCTTCATCCCTCGTGCTATGAACTGGAGAGTAAAGAGATAAAAGCAATAGCATGAATCAGTTTTTTTAATATTATTTTTTGACATCTCATCAAAGATGAAGAAGAATATGGAAGTCTGGGCTGACGACCGTCATAGGCTGGTTTAAGTGATCACTTTACACACGTGTAACATTCACCAATTCCACCCATTATTGACAACCACACTACTCAAATTTTTGGAAGTTCTATATATATGAACCAATTTAGAAACCTTGTTCTTGAATTACTAGAACTTCACTAGAGACATCTATTGGTGAGATGTAAAGAAGCTTTTACTAAGCAGAAACTCTTATATTAGTATGTGAGGTCCCAATCCTGGATTATAATCACACACATGAGAAACGCCAGAAAATACCATTTTCATATTTATATTATTTTTAACATCTCATCAAAGATGAAGAAGAATATGGTAGTCTGGGCATTTACGGGGCTGACGACCGTCATAGGCTAGTCGTCAGCCCCGTAAATGCCCAGACTTCCATATTCTTCATCATCTTTGATGAGATGTTAAAAATAATATGAAAATAACTCCTGTAATTGGAGATAATCCAGATTTTGTGAACAAGTATTTGGACACACTCAAAATGTTGTATTTTCATTTTTATGATTTAAGCTTATAATTAGACCAGATAATATTTTTTTGCTAAAAACTTTGCAAAAATCAAGTTTTGTCAGATTTTTGTTTATTCCTAACTCCGCCCCTGCCTGAACTCTTAACTTCGTCAACCCAACGGCAAACAACTAAATTAATTAAATCGTCGTTTTGGATATAAACTTAATTAAGTCTGTATTTTCAGTATTAATTCTAATTTAGAGGCTTCAAAGGGATTGGGTTCGGCGTGCGGTGCCTCCTACGTCATGCCACGTTTTATGCTTTGACTTTCGATTAGGTCTGCGGGCTTCCCACACCCCTCCACACTTACGTCACACCCTTCACACTCTTAGCTACCATGCATAAATACGTGGTATTATATATATGGTATTATATATTTTGTCTGCCTCCGTAGTGTAATGGTCAGCACGCTCGGCTACCGTTCTGGAGGTCCCGGGTTCGATTCCCAGGGGGGTCAAATAAATATAAGTGTTTTTTTCATTTTAATATTTATTCAATATTACCCTGGACTGGTACCTGAAGCGGAGGGCTGATCACCTTTCCTTCATGTGTAAACGATCAAGATAACACTGCGTTTAAATGACGCAGTGCCCTGTGCACCATTGGGGTGAGGATAAGGGTTTTTTATTTATTATATATACTCTTCATATAATAATAAAATCAAACACCTGTATAATTTACAACATTTTGAGTGTGTCCAAATATCATAGATGTAAAAACATTTTCATCTCACCAATAGATGTCTCTAGTGAAGTTCTAATGATTCAAGAATAATGTTTCAAAATTAGGTATGCGTATTTTATATTTTTTTACAACATTTTGAGTGTGTCCAAATCTGGATTATCTCCAATTATAGGAATATTTTTCATATGATTTTTTGACATCTCATCAAAGATAATAATAAAAGAGTTTCTGTTCAATAAAAAACTTATTTTTATCTCACCAATAGATGTCTCTAGTGAAGTTCTAATGATTCAAGAACAATGTTTCAAAATTGGTTCATATATATAGAACTTCCAAGAATTTGAGTATTGTGGTTGACAATAATGGGTAGAATTGGTGAATGTTACACGTGTGTAAAGTGATCACTTAAACCAGCCTATGACGGTCGTCAACCCCGTAAATGCCCACACTTCCATATTCTTCTTTATCTTTGATGAGATGTCAAAAAATAATAAAAAAAAGTTCCCATAATTGAATCTTCTTCTTCCTGGCTCCATCCTAACTTATCGTCTATCTAGACTGTTGGGGTCAGTTCTCCTTGTCCTTAGGTTGTCCTTCTATCATGGACAACTTGTATCATTCAGTATCATCCAAGAGTTCTTTGGCTTCTCTAGATGTCATATCATGATTCTCCATTTTTCTGCAGCTTATAATTTGACCAGTTATTTTATTCACAGCATTTTGGACGTGTACAAGTCCCTGTTCACAAATCTGGGCTTCTCCACTTAGGAGTTATTTTTTTACAAACAAAAAAATTAATATTATTTTTTGACTATCTCATCAAAGATGAAGAAGAATATGGAAGTCTGGGCATTAACGGGGCTGACGACCGTCATAGGTTTTTTAAAGTGATCACTTTACACACGTGTAACATTCACCAATTCTACCCATTATTGATAACCACACTAATCAAATTCTTGAAAGTTCTATATAAATGAGCCAATTTTGAAACATTGTTCTTGAATCACTATAACTTCACTAGAGACATCTATTGGTGAGATGAAAAGAAGCTTTTTATTGAGCAGAATCTCTTTTATTGTTTTATCTTTGATGAGATGTCAAACATAATATAAAAAATACTATAATTGAAGATAATCCAGATTTCTGAACAAGTATTTGGACACACTCAAAATGTTGTCAAAAATTGAAATAAGCAAACCTAGATTTATGAACAATGATTTGGACACACTTTATATGTTGTAATTCATATTTCTTTTAAATAAATTTTAAATTAACAAAATCCTTCAGTATTATAACAAAATGTTCACTAGTAAATATTAAAATCGTTTACGAACTATAAAGAGTAACTAGTTACTATTCGTATTTACCCAGAAATGGCCTGCGGGGTTCACGCGATACACACGAGCCAAGCACGTGCCGCCCACGTGGCAATTGGCTCGGATCACTAGGTAAAGTACAGAACGAGAGGGAGGTAATGCCTCGATAATAAGCTTCCCTTATTTTGCACGATTTACTTTAAAAAAATAACAAAAAAAATCACAAATATCTTGACGTCTCAAAATAGGTGAAGAAGAATATGAGTCATATTATTTTTTGACATCTCATCAAAGATGAAGAAGAATATTTAAGTCTGGGCATTTACGGGGCTGACGACCCTCATAGGCCGTCATCAGCCCCGTAAATGCCCAGACTTCCATATTCTTCTTCATCTTTGATGAGATGTCAAAAAATAATATGAAAATAACTCCTGTAATTGGAGATAATCCAGATTTTGTGAACAAGTATTTGGACACACTCAAAATGTTGGAAAGAATATGAGTGTCTGGGCATTTACAGGGCTTACGACCGTCATAGGCCTGGTTAAGTGATCACTTTATACACATGCAACATTTACCATTCTACATATGAATGACAACAACACTAATCACATTTTTATTATTTCAACATTTTGACCTGTTATTTTTGATTACAACATTTTGAGTGTGTTCAAATACTTGTCCACAAATCTGGGTTTTCTCCACATAGGAATAATAAAAATGGTAGTAGATTTTTTTTTAGTAGTGTCGTTGTCAATCATGGGCAGTGGTGAATGGCTTTGACAGGTCATAAGCCCTGTAAATAGCTAGACTTCCACATTCTTTTTCATCTATGTTAGGATGTCAAAAAATAGACTCCTAAGTGAATAATCCTAATTTTTCTAAAATAAAACAAGTATTTGGACTCACTAAAAATGTTGTGAAGAATGCGTTAAGTCATCAGTTAACCAGCCTATGACATGTCATAACCCATGTAAAAACCAAAACTTCCATATTCTTCTTCATATTCGTATGCAATATTCAATTTGCACGTTTTTTAAAGCGCGAAACATTTCATAGGGGTTCTTTTTCGTGCAAATCGAAGCCCTCCTCGTTAAAATGGAATAACCGCGTAGCTGCATAATACTTGTCTGCATGTCAATCTGACTTCACACACACACATAATGAAAACCCTGTAACTACATATTATACGATTGGTAATTGCAGTCTACTCCGTACAAAGCAAACATAAAAAACACCGACATGCGATTATTTGATTCTGGACTCTGCCTTAGGGAATTAATTACGGTGGATTTATTTGACAGATTTTTGATACTTTGATTCATGTAGAGATATAGGGGAACTAATGTGTATTTACACATTGTTTCTTGCTGAGAGAATTGTGTTTTTGTATCACCTTCTTCTTCTTTGCTCGATCCCAACTTATCGTCTTTGTAGACTGTTGTGGTCAGCTCTTCTCGTCCTCAGGTTGTAGGTCCGTCTGTCATGGACTTTCTTGCCCTCTTTCTGCAGCATCTGAGAGTTGTTTAGTTTTCCTCTTGATACAACATTGTGAGTGTGTGCAAATACTTGTTCACAAAATCTGGATTATCTCCAATTACAGGAGTTATTTTCATATTATTTTTTAACATCTCATCAAAGATGAAGAAGAATATGGAAGTCTGGGCATTTACGGGGCTGACAACCGTCGTAGACTAGTTTAAGTGATCACTTTACACACGTGTAACATTCATCAATTCTACCCATTATTGACAACCACACTATTCAAATTCGATTTACATCTCACGAATAGATGTCTCTAGTGAAATTCTAGTGAAGGAACACAGAACAAGGTTTCTAAATTGGTTCATATATATAGAACTTCTAAGAATTTGAGTAGTGTGGTTGTCAATAATGGGTAGAATTGGTGAATATTACACTTATTTAAAGTGATCACTTAAACCAGCCTACGACGGTCATCAGCCCCGTAAATGCCCAGACTTCCATATTCTTCTTCCTCTAGATGTTATTTGTGAAACATCCATGCATGGTTCACAATATGTTCGGTTCTCTGCGTCCTATGTGCCCATACTTACAATTAAATGTGGTACAATGTTACCTAGGCCATGCCTTTGGACCATGTTATCTTCTTGAAGCATCCATGACTATTTTGGTCTTTCACTTGATGTATTTCGAGGAAGATCCGTGGCAATTGCCTTGTTCGCAATATGATCAGGTTTTCTGGGTATTATATCGCTCACTCCTTTTAACGAAGTCATGTATAAAAAATCGTCAATTTTCAGTTAAACATGTTTTCATACTGCCCAGAAAATGTACTACTTCCCAGCAAAAGCGGCATATTTTTAACTTAATAATTACCCGCTACATGGCGGAAAGTGTTGTTTTTGCATTTTGAAGAAAAGGTATTGTTTAATTATTTTTTTAAATAAACTGAATATTTTTCAAATGGAGAAAAACATTCAGGTTTTACCTATAAAGATCTGTTGCACAGTAAAAAGTTCAAAAGTGGCTTGATATTTATTTTTAATATATTTTATTATATTTTTAAACTTTAAAAACGATCTCCTGAGAAACCAAGTTTTTTGATAAATGATTTTGTTGAAAAGAGTGAGCGATACATACTTTCCTGTTTTCTCTCTGCAGCATCCAAGAGTGATAAGGTCGTTCTTTAGATGTTGTTCGAGGAAGATCTATGCCTGGTTCACAATATGTTTTGGTTCAAGGTTTAAGCCCTGTAAATGCCATGACTTCTATATTTTTCTTCATCTATGTTGAGATGTCAAAAAAATAACATAAAAATAACTCCTGTAATAGGATATAATACAGATGTGTGAAAAAGTATTTGGACACACTCAAAGTGTTGTAACTTCTTGACAATTAATAATACTAATTAAATTGTATTTTTACATTTTTAATTTCAATTGAGATAAAACTAGTGGAATCAATTTGCAATGTTTTATTTCGGTGCAAATAAAACAAAGCATTCGGATAAAGTAGAGAGGGTGGAAATCTCCCTCTACGCATTAAACGTTTGGTAGTATTTGTAGGTACCAAATGGCCACCCTCTTCACAGGGGTGAATAAAACCCACGGCAGATTAACTCGGGTCCCTCTGGATATTTAGTTTACGAACTTTATTAAAAATCGTTTAAAGACCCCTACGAAAGCTTCACAGATAAGGGTGCAATAGAGCTTTTTTCAAAGAAGACCTGCAGGCGTTGGTGACAAAGTTATACAATGTTTTTCAAGGAAATTGATTGCTTGATGAATTTTGAAAATTTTCAAGTTATAATTTTTGCTGTAAAAAAGTGATAAATAGAGAAATTTGAAAAAGGTATAATTTGATATTCAGATATGAAATGATACCTGTTACGAAGTGCAATCCCTCAGACAAATGTGTGGTGAAAAACAATGTATGACAGATGTTCAAATGGTGAAATTAGGAAAGAATGCGAAGCTGAGATAAACTTTATCGATTTATCGATAGTGATTATCACAGCTTTTTAAGACAGCATTTTAAAACAGCGTTTTAATAAAAAAGGTGTGTTGAGATGGTTTGAAGATGTGGACCAAATGTGTGAAGAAAGATTGGTGCAGCAAATTTATGAAGCAAATGAAGTTGGAAAAAAGAGCAGAGGAAGACCGAAAAAAAATCGGCATGATCAGGTATGTCAAATACTTAAAAGTGGTCAGGTTAGGAGTCGAAATAATTGGCGGGTATGTATGAGGAGTTGCATGAATATGGAAGAGAAAAAGAAATTTTGCTAAGACAGAGTTGTGT
>NW_028281996.1:0-39027 GCF_059751285.1 Brachycentrus maculatus
ATATTAAGTTAATTTAAAAAAATAATTCAACAACACCTTTTCTTCAGAATGCAAAAACAACATTTTCTGCCATGTAGCCGAAAACATGTATAACTGAAAATTGACGATTTTTGATTCATGACGTTCTTGAAAGGAGTGAGCGATATATATATATATATATATATATATATATATATATATATATATATATATATATATATATATATATATATATATATATATATATATATATATACACACACATATATATATATATATATATATATATATATATATATATATATATATATATATATATATATATATATATATATATATTTATATATACATATAACAGCCACTGAATACTTAATTTTTCTATCCAATATAAATGAATTATGTTTCTTTGAACATTTACATCGTGGATCTAAAGAGGCTATAGGTATGCAGTACTAAACCGATTAATTTAAACAAAACTTTTTGTTGTATTTTCGTAAAAAGTTTGATGAAATCTTTTTTTTTTTAGTTATTTCACAAATTAATATTCAATATGATCTCATTTGGGCTCAATCAAAGATGACACTCTTCTCAATCAAAGATGACACTCTTCTTGACATCTATAATATAAGGTTATGGTACGTGGATGCCATTTTTTTGTCTCGAAACAATACCTGAATTATGGACAAAATGAGTTTTTCCACCGTAGTGCAATCAATTTTGGAGAGCCGATTGTTACAGATTGCCGATAGATTTTCAATAAGGTTTATGTCTGGCAAAATTCTTGACCAGTCCAACACAAGTCATTGCTTTTGTGTGAAAATTTTCATTTTTTTGGATTTGTGGGAGGCGGTTAAATCCTGCTGAAATATTCCATTACCTTTTGACTTTCGTTTTTGTATCTCTGTTAGTATCTTTTTCAATTGAATTGGGTGATACCTCTCACTATTCATCATCCTAGTCACTGAAAGAAGCAGCCCTGGTCAAGGAACACCCCGAAATATTTTTTAAAGGGTATTAAAAATAAGACAAAAAAGTTATGATACTGTCGATATTGTATATAATATAATTTTAAGCGTGGACAGCGTCACTACTCCTGCTGCGAAGGCAATTTCCAATCTCACACTCCCCGAACATAATTAATGTTTATAGTCAGTGTATAGTACGGAAAACAAGATAAGGCAAAAATAAATATAACAAATTTCGGCCTTAGACTGCTAAGTGGCAGATTTATCGAAGGCTTTCAATCAAAATTGCCCGACGACCCCTGTAAAGTGAGGGTGTGATTCTCTGAAATTCGGCTGCCTGGGAGGCTGCGTCCGGACCAACTCTCGTGAGGCTATTTCATTACCATACTTCGAATACAAACCCTTATCGATATGTACGCGTGTACACACACGAACTGGGGGTGAAGATTTCTAACCTTGATTCCCGAGCCAATTTCACTATCTCAAACTTATCGTTTAGTTCAAATCCGGGAAACTAGTAAAGAATAGAAAAAATGCTTTTATCTATAATATTATTTATTTGTTTGTTTATTTGTTAAAGTTTCATGTACAGAAAAAAGTGCATTGGTGGGCTAATTGCTAAAAACTAATATCTTCCAACCAGCCAAAAACATTGACAAAGACTGGTGATATTGATCAAAACGTTTGATACCATTTATAGCTGTTTTCAAGTAATCAAAGGGTAGATAGTACTTGAACATTTAAAAAAACATAAACTACAAATTCATGTAATTTTTTAAATAGGGACAAACCAAGAACTTGTGAACCATATTGTGAACCTACGTATTATTTTTTTTGACATGTCATCAAAGATGAAGAAGAATATGGAAGTCTGGGCATTTACGGGGTTTACGACCGTCATAGGCTGGTTTAAGTGATCACTTTACATACGTGTAACATTCACCAATTCTACCCATGATTGACAACCACACTTCTCTAATTCTTAGTAGTTCTATATATATATAAATATATATATATATATATATATATATATATATATATATATATATATATTTATATATATATATATATATATTTATATATATATATATATATATATATATATATATATATATATATATATATATATGTATATATATATAAATATATATATATATATATATATATATATATATATATATATATATATATATATATATATATATATATATATATATATATATATATATATATATATATATATATATATATATATATATATATATATATATATATATATATAATATATATATCGAGTGATTTTTTACTGTAATATTTACTCAATGATTATTCATGACTTTATTTCGAAACATTGTGCTTGAATCACTAGAACTTCACTAGAGACATCTATTATGAGATGAAAGAAGCTTTTTATTAGGTAAAAACTTTTTATTAATCCATATTTGTAAACAAGCATTTGGACACAATCAAAATGTTGTAAAAAATTTAAACAGTTTTACTTTCACCTGTAGATGAAAACTACTAACTATGTAGTCGTGTGTAATGAAATAAAACTCATTCAGCAGTTATTAAACAATTGTTTGATTTTATAATAATTGCAACTTTTCACTCCTCAAATAAGGAGATAATGTACAAAGGTATAAATTATAAGGAGATAATGTATGAAGGTATAAAGTTTCCATTCAAATTTGTCGGAAGGGTTGAAACTGTGTACCATACTAATCCATTTGAACTTGATAGTCGAGGAATAAGAATTAACACACGGTCTTATTCAAAGTTGTAGACAATTTTCACGATCACGCGTTGCGAATAAGCGAGAGAAAGCCCCCGGGCTTCAGAAAACCGCAACGTTAAGGGGATCCCCTAACAACAAAACTCCAAGCAAGTAAACTTATATAATTGCTTCCAATAAAACTAATCTACTCGACTGCTAGACTTCAAGCAATTGAATTAATCTCATTAATGCCCTAGACGCCTCCAAATTATTGGATTATTTATTTCTTTATTTTAAAGTCATGAACAGAAAAAATATGTACATTAGCGGGCGTAATACTAAGAAGCGTCATCCAGCAAACCAAAAACAGACTAGTGATATTGGTCAAAACGTTTGATACCTTATATAGCTGTTTGCAATCAGACGGTAGATAGTGCTTGAACATAAAGTATAAATGAGAATGAAAAAAAGAAATAAAATAAGGAAGGAATGCAAAGCTGAGATATGCATTATCGATAAAATTAAGAAAGGTGTGTTGAGATAGTTTGGACATGTCGCTCACTCCTTTCAAGAACGTCATAAATCAAAAAACGTCAATTTTCAGTTGTGCATGTTTTCGGAATGCCCAGAAAATGTACTATATCCCAGCAAAAGAGGCATATTTTTAACTTAATATTTACCCGCTACAGGGCAGAAAATGTTGTTTTTGCATTTTGAAGAAAATGTATTGTTTAATTATGTTTATAAATATATTAAATATTTTTCAAATGGAGAAAAAACCTTCAGGTTTCTAAAATTTCTGGAGGTCCCGGGTTCGATTCCCAGGGGGGGTCAAATATATATTAGTGATTTTTTCACTGTAATATTTATTCAATATTACCCTGGATTGGTACCTGAAGTGGAGGGCTGATCACTTTTCCTTCATGTGTAAACAATCAAGATAACACTGCGTTTATATGACACAGTGCCCTATGCACCATGGGGGTGCGGATAAGGGTTTATTATTATGACACAGTGCCCTTTGCACCATTGGGGTGCGGATAAGGGTTTATTATTTTATTATTATTATATTTTGCCACGTATAAGTTTTGTTTATTTAAAAAAAATCTTTTTTGTAGTTTTATTATTTGTGTTCCAGCCTTGTTAACCTTAATACTATGTCCCAAAATGAGAAATAGAAATTATTCACCGGAAATATTTTATATAAGTATATGGCTTACGCATGTAATGTTTTGAAAAAAAAATAAAAATTGAGCTATTGGTCAAAACGTTTGATACCTTATATGGCTGTTTTCACTCAGAAGAGAGATAGTGCTTGAACATAAAGCATCAATCAAAAATAAATTAAATCATAAATTACAATTTACTGCTGAATTATTGTATCAATAAAATATTAAAAATAATTTATAAATAATAATAGAACCCTTATCCGCACCCCAATGGTGCATAGGGCACTGTGTCATATTAACGCGGTGTTATCTTGATCGTTTACACATGAAGGAAAGGTGATCAGCCCTCCGCTTCAGGTACAAGTTCATGGTAATATTGAATAAATATTACAGTGAAAAAATCACTTATATTTATTTTATCCCCCTTGGGAATCGAACCCGGGACCTCCAGAACGGTAACCGAGCGTGCTGACCATTACACTACGGAGGCGGAGAAATAATTACGAAATTATAATATTTAAAAAAATACTAAATAAGGTAGGCCAAGGAAGAAGGGAGTTTAGGGCAATTTAAAATCTAATGAATGAGATGTGATAGACCTCGTGTTACCTTTACGCGTTAATTAACCTCATGACGCTTTACGTGTAAGTTCACTGGAGCCATATTTGGTTGGATTGAGAAAGATTTTTTTTCAACATTTTGAGTGTGTCCAAATACTTGTTCAAAGATTTTTATTTAGCACACTAAGGGTCCTAGCTTATAATGTTACCAGTTATGTATTTTTTTCATAACATGTTTTCACTTTTCGCTAGTTTTTGCCCGCTAAACGCACCAGTGAGTATACTGCAAAGCCCGCCTAAAATACGTTTTAAGAAAAATAATCAAATTACCATTTTTTCTGATAATTTAGCAGAAAATTTATGTTTCCGTAATGGAGAAATCTGAAAGGATTTAAGAGCGCCTCGTTGAAGCCAGGGAACCATATCGCTCACTCCTTTCAAGAACGTCATATATCAAAAATCGAAAATTTTCAGTTGTGCGTGTTTTCAGGATGCCCAGAAAATGTACTATATCCCAGTAAAAGCGGCATATTTAACTTAATATTTAACCGCTACAGGGCAGAAAGTGTTGTTTTTGCATTTTGAAGAAAAGGTATTGTTTAATTATTTTTTTAAAATATTTTTCAAATGGAGAAAAAACATTCAGGTTTTACCTAAAAAGATCTGTTGCACGGTAAAAAGTTCAATAAGTGGCTTAATATTTATTTTTAATACGTTTTATTATATTTTCTAACTTATAAACGATCTCCTGAAAAATCAAGTTTTTTGATAAATGACGTTGTTGAAAGGAGTGAGCGACATGTAGCCCTCGAGCCATTCATAATTGAGTATAATACTTTTATTAAGGAGACGTCCAAAAGAGAACAAGTCGTTAATGAGCTGTACCAGAGGGGTGATCTTCATAATACGATGAATGAACCCTTGCTACATGTTTGTACACCAACATCTTAATGATAATTACACATCTTGCTTTTTACTCAGCGCTCGAAGCCTAGGGGCGTACGAGGGTTGTGAGGCGTTCTGAGGTAGTTGCACATACGACAAAACAAAAATGGTAATTATTGTATAATATTTATCTTTTTAAATTTTATGTACAGAAAAGAAATAAGTACTTTGGCGAGCTTATTGCTAAAAAGCAATATCTTCCAACCAACCAAAAACAGACTAGTGATTTTGATCAAAACGTTTGATACCTTATATAGCTGTTGCAATCAGAGGGTAGATAAAACTTGAAAACATAAAAAAATCAAATTGACATTTAAAATAACATAAATTACAAAAGATGATAATAAGGAGGGCAAAGGAAAAAGAGTTTAGGGAAGGAGATAGAAGAAAAAACTAAGGATTCTAATGATATATAGTTATATCTGAGACGTTCCTTAAAAGTTATAAGAGAAGGTGCATTTTATTTACAAGGAGAGGTGATTCATTCCATAGTCTGGCCGCTTGGACAGAGAAGGAATTACTGAAGAATGATGTGTTATGGCGAGGAATGGAAAGTGTTCTTTCTTGGGAGGAACGAAGTGATAGACCATGTTCTGGGAGGTACACAAAATTTATAATAATTATAAGATGCTAAATATATGATGATGCGTGAATACCTTGCTCTTTGTACCCACTCATCAGAAGATTATTTAGATATGACATTCTAACTATGTTTTGTACATTAAAAGCGTTGTTAACTTTGTGGAATGGTAATATAACACTCTCCTTATCATTCATCGTTCATTTTGTGTAATACATCTTTGATAAACACTTATTATTAATATTACACGGATTATTAATTTGTCGCGAATTTGCGTTTATTAAAGTGGTATTACACAAATAAACGATGAATGATAAGGAGAGTGTTGATATTTACATCTTCTTACAGTAAACAAAACATTTATTGTAAAATTCTTTCTGACTCTTTTCATTCTTCATACATTCAGGCATCTCATCGTACATTTTCAAACCCTTATACATTAAACAATTTTGTGACTCGTTTTTTTTCAACAATGGCAGTCTCTTATTTTATCCTTATTTCTAGTTATATGTTCATGAAATTTTTTGTTTAATACTATTTTATCCTTAAAATATTTGGGTAATTTATCGTTTAAAAATTTATAAACATAAAGATCAGCATATTTAATTTGAGTATATTTTTTATAGATAACCAGTTAAGTTCTTCTCTAATTTTTCTGTATTATTAAATCTATTTTTCTTGAATGAAGAGATGTATGAATATGGAAGAGCGCGAAGATGGTTTGCAAATAGAGATTAGTGTGGCGTTCTATCCTCTTTGCGTATCCTCGCTGGGAAACGGTGTGATGGTCAGCTACTTGTCAGTGAGTTTAAGTATGTTACCTTTTCTTTACTTGTTATTTATTTCGGAGATATTCAAACATAATTTTTTATTCGCTCCTTTACTTTGGCGGGCTTTTGACGAGTAATATATCGCTCACTCCTTTCAAGAACGTCATAAATCAAAAATCATCAATTTCCAGTTGTGCAAGTTTTCGGAATGCCCAGAAAATGCACCATATCCCAGCAAAAGATGCATATTTTTAACTTAATATTTACTCGCTACAGGGCAGAAAGTGATGGTTTTGCATTTTGAAGAAAAGGTATTGTTTAATTTTTTTTTTTTAAATAAACTAGTTATTTTTCAAATGGAGAAAGAACCTTCAGGTTTAACCTAAAAAGATCTGTTGCACGGTAAAAAGTTCAATAAGTGGCTTGATATTTATTTTTAATACATTGTATTATATTTTTAAACTTTAAAAACGTTCTCTTGAAAAATTAAGTTTTTTTGATTTATGACGTTCTTGAAAAGAGTGAGCGATATGTTATGATGATACTTAAGGCGCTTACCCACTTAGTAATTAGCGTAATCCCCATGTAAAATTAGCATTGGCAATACTTATATTTAATTAATCCATTATTCTGCTAATTGTTCCAATACAACTAATTATTAATCACGTCGAAGGACTACAGGGTCTGACTAAAAGTTCAGCGCGTGTTTAAACATCGTATATTAATTAGTCGGTCCTATTTTAAAATCGTGTTGCAAAGGTGGATTTTTGTAAAACCTTGATAGAAAAAAATACTGTACAACGACGCCTCGTATAACGTACGGATTCGTACAGAAGCAATTTTCTATATGGAACGCAATGCCTACAAACTTTAATTCGTTTTGTAGCATAAAATATAGTACTGTACATTTTGAGTGTCCAAATACTTGTTCAATAAATAAAAATAAATGAAAATTATATTTTCTGGCGTTTCTCATGTATGTGATTATAATCCAGGATTCAGGCCTCACATACTGATGTAAGAGTTTCTGCTCAATAAAAAGTTTCTTTTCATCTCACCAATAGATGTCTCTAGTGAAGTTCAAGTGATTAAAAAACAATGTTTTTGAATTGATTCATATTGATTCATATGTTTTTGAATTGTAGAACTTCCAAGAATTTGAAGAGTGTGGTTATCAATAATGGGTAGAATTGGTGAATGTTACACGTGTGTAAAGTGATCACTTAAACCAGCCTATGACGGTCGTCAGCCCCGTAAATGCCCAGACTTCCATATTCTTCTTTATCTTTGATGAGATGTCAAAAAGTAATATAAATAAGGTAGGTTTTTTTAGTAATTTTCCATATATTCTCTTGAATATTAAAAAAAAAACACTTCCTGTTGACTTTGAATACCTCCTCCTTATTTTTACTGCTGGCATTTTGAGGAGAATTTTTGAAGAAGAATGCAAGTCTGGATACTTGGAACGAATGAGTGAAAAAAGAAGAGTAAAATAAATTTATGAAGCTTGAAATAGGAGCAGACATACCGAGCAAAAATTACAATGATCAAGTATTCCTAATACTTGGGCGTTAGTTAGTAAGTTGTATATATAATTTGATATATTCGATCCAATTATTTGATGTCTTCCTTGTGTGTTTAGAGAAAATTGCATGATGCGTTGAGTAAGCACCTAAATAATTAAGAGTATAGATTACGTACCACCCTGTATACAAGTATACTCGCACATGTTTCCAATTACTACTCATCGCTCTCGAGCAGCGATAACTTGTGAATATTCCAATTCCAATCTACCAATTTGTAAATTACTTCCTTTCAAATTTCCAGCGATCCCTTTCGCTTGAGTTTTCCAAGTCCATTACGGTTGCCATCGTCAGGGCTGGTTACCCCTAATCGCGCAAATTAATAAAATTACACCTTCGATGGTCATAATCGGTCGATTAATCATAAAGTTACGAGGGATGGCAAAAGAAAGAAGAAGAACAGGTGGACAGGTGCTATTTTGGTCACCTCGTGCGTGTGTGCGTTATTAAAACGGGAAGCCAGAAAAGGATATTTAAAGAATTCTTACTTACAGATCGTTTATTTATATAAGCTCGTACACTACAATTACTATTGATAATTACTATTAAAAATTTAATTTAATGAAATAATGAAATATAGACGTAAAATGTGAAGCTAGCTAAACACGTCCGTTAGAACCAAGCGATGCAGGCGAATCTCGGCCTCTTCTCTTCGGTTGGCCGCTTTTGTTGATTTCGTTCGGGAATCTCCGTAGCGAATTCGTATTTTTCAGTGGTGCCAACTTGGCAGTGTAGCCAGACGCCTACACTATTTCACCCACAACGTGTGTTGAAAATGGCTTTTAGAGGCATCAAGGGAGTGGAGTCAAGCGACTGTTATTGCCTACAATTTTCACTCATGAATTACATGAAATTATAGTAACTTTAAACATAAAGAGTAAATCCACTCACGAGTAGGCATAGGCTATGAAACTTACAAAGTAAAAGCCTGATTAGGGACTTGATAAACGGTGTTGCGTACGCCGTAGCTAGATTTCAGAGTCACTTGGACGTTAGGTAATTCAAAAAAAAGAGTGGAGTCATACTTTAAATAAAAAAAATGCAAACATTAAAAACAATACATATTCAAGGCGTTTACATTAAAAAGTAAGCAAGAAGACTTAAAGATGTAGAATATCCCGCTTCGAAAAACTCCTTCAGACACATGGAACAGATCGATGTCCAATTTGATATTGTTCAACATAGCGGTAGCTCTTCCTACAGGCATAACCAATTCTAGACCTTCTTCTTCATGGTTTACAATCTGTGTGATAATTGGTTTGTTTTTTTATGGTCAGTCTTCACCTGATGTCTCTTCAACTCGGCGTATCCTCTACAACGCATGTCGGAGATAATTTGGTCCATGTAGGTTAAGAGGGGTGGTCTTCGGTAGTTTGTACCTTCACATATGCCTTCTACAATCATCAAAAGCAGGTTTTTGGTGTCCTAAACAGGCATATCCTTAATGGTCCAGACTCTCCAACCCCAAGTAATACCTCCATGTCGAGGATTCTTTGGTCGGAACATGTAGGGAAATACGTGGTATCAAGTAGGGCTGGGGAGTCTAGATGCTTACTAAATAAAGTATTACAACAGCGAGCCATATGGATAGGTAATAATATAAGACATCCAGGCCTGCTTCAAACGATTGCGGAAGGCAAGTACAAAGGCACAAACTACAGAAGACGATGCGCACAGCCTACATGGACCAAATTATCTCCGACATACTCTGTAGCGGGTATGCCGAGTTGAAGAGATGAGCGAAGATATAGACAGGTGGAGAATATCCATGTAAGAATAAAACCAATCATCACACAGAATGTAACCCACGAAGAAAAAATGTAAATACCATACTATGATACGGACCGTTCGACCATTGCATCAGATCGATGGATTTAGCCGTCGATTACGGACAATATTATTATAAGGATTACAACAGAAAACATTAATCAAATAGCTGAAATGATAAAGTAATGGAGTGAAAGATTTTTATTTTTATTATTAAAGCTTATAATTTGACCAGATAATTTATTTACAACATTTTGAGTGTGTCCAAATACTTTTCACAAAATCTGGATTATCTCCAATTACAGGAGTTATTTTCATATTATTTTTTGACATCTCATCAAATATTTTCTGGCGTTTCTCATTGTGTGATCATAATCCAGGATTCGGACCTTACATACTAATAAAAGAGTGAAACATTGTTTATGACCACTTGGATATTGAACCCGGGACCTCCAGAGTGGTAGTCGAATGCGATAACCACTACACTATGGTGGCAGATTAAATCTGAAAATTTAATTGTGAAAATTATCTTCATAATTGGATGATTGGTATTCCACCGCAGCATAATCGGATATAAACCGCGAAATAAGCCTATTATTTCAAAATTGATCTCAAATCAATAGCATGATTGTAAGAACGAGTATTATAGGGTGAAGATAAATCATGAACTGATTGATATAATTAAAAAATATATAGTGGAATTGGGACTGACCAAATGAGTGATGAAAACTAAAAAGAAAAATAATATATGTATTAAGATAATCTATATCGCTCACTCCTTTCAACAATGTCATATCTCAAATAACTTGATTTTTCAGGAGATCGTTTTAAAGTTTAAGAATATAATAAAATGTATTAAAAATAAATATCAAGCAACTTATTAAACTTTTACTGTGCAACATATCTTAGGTAAAACCTGAATGTTTTTTCTCCATTTAAAAAATATCTAGTATATTAAAAAAAATAATTAAACAATACCTTTTCTTCAAAATGCAAAAACAACACTTCCTGCCTTGTAGCTGGTAAATATTAAGTTAAAAATATGCCGCTTTTTCTGCGATATAGTACATTTCCTGGGCATTCCGAAACATGCACAACTGAAAATTGTCAATTTGTGATATTTAACGTTGTTGAAAGGAGTGAGCGATGTATCACATTTTTCTTAAAACAAGTAATAAGTACATTAAGAGGCTTCAGTCTGAATAAAATAAAATTGTATTTTTATTCTAAAGATTATTTTACTATTACTACTACTATAGGGTGTTTTTTAACAGGTATGCAAATTCCAATTTCTTGCAATAAATTGATGGTGGCACCCGACGTGTGACATGTCGCGCCATCTTGTTGAAACTATAGGTCTGTCACATCAATGCCATTCAACTGAGGTACGAAGAAGTCAGTAATCATGGTTGTATAGCACTCTCCATTTACCGTAACATTGTGGCCGGCATTGTCTTTTAAAAAATATGGGTCAACGATTCCATCTGCCTATGAAACACACCAATTAATTACTTTTTATGGATGTAAGGGCGTCTCGTAAAGGTTTGACATAGCCATTTAACCAGAAATGTGCCTCATCGGCGAATAAAATTTGCGTTGATAAAGACGATCAAAATTTGCGTTGATAAAGATTTTGTCCGCCTCTGTAGTGTAATGGTCAGCACGCTCGGCTACCGTTCTGGAGGTCCCGGGTTCGATTCCCAGGGGGGTCAAATAAATATAAGTGATTTTTTCACCGTAATATTTATTCAATATTACCCTGGACTGGTACCTGAAGCGGAGGGCTGATCACCTTTCCTTCGTGTGTAAACGATCAAGATAACACTGTGTTCATATGAAGCAGTGCCCTATGCACCATTGGGGTGCGGATAAGGGTTTTATTAAGACGATCAAGCTGGATACTGTTTTCGGGCCATTCACCGAACCTACGACGCGACGATATTGGTCATTCATGGTGAAATGGCAAAACGTACTGAGTACAAACCAACTGTCAACTGTCAAATTGACAGTCTGTAGAAAAAATGTTTCCAGTTTATACACACGTCCATCTCTTCTATCCATTCCTCTCTTATTTTATATAACAATAAAGTATTCATAACATTTATGTATTAATTGCTAAATCGAACATCGATTTTTGAGTCTATTTAGTTGTATTTTATTGTTTAAAAAACACATAAAAATATTATTGTGACAGTTGTTTCGCCTAGTTATGGCATTTTCAAACGAATGTAAAGATTAAATGGACTGACGGTCCTTAAATAGCTATACAATTCTAGGTACCTACTTAAGAAATAGCTTTAACAATAAACCTAGAATAAGTACCTAGGATAAGTCAATCATGGGTAGAATTGGTGAATCAGCCTATGACAGTCGTAAGCCCCGTAAATGCCCAGACTTCCATATTCTTCTTCATCTATGTTTTAGACGTCAAAAAATAATATACAGATTTTAAGTGTTTGGACACACTCAAAATATTGTTCATAAATTATCTGGTCAAATTATAAGCTTAAATAGTAAAAATGAAAATGGTATTTTCGGGCGTTTCTCATGTGTGTGATTATAATCTAGGATTCGGACCTCACATACTAATATAAGAGTTTCTGCTTGATAAAAAGCTTCTTTACATCTCTTCAATAGATGTCTCTAGTGAAGTTCTAGTGATTCAAGAACAAGGATTCTATATATATATATATATATATATATATATATATATATATATATATATATATATATATATATATATATATATATATTATATTTATATATATATAAATATATCTATATATATATATATATATATATATATATATATATATATATATATATATATATATATATATATATATATATATATATATATATATATATATATATATATATATATATATATATATATATATATATATATATATATATATATATATACATAGAACTTACAATAATTTGAGTAGTGTGGTTGTCAATAATGGGTAAAATTGGTGAATGAAATCCATTGGTGAAACGAAGAAGTCTATGACGGTCGTCAGTCCCGTAAATGCCCAGACTTCCACATTCTTCTTCATCTTTGGTGAGATGTCAAAAAATAATATGTAATATACAGAAGTTAATTTTCCAATTTATGTATTTTACTTACAGTAGATGATCCTGTTTGTTGTGGTTACCCCGTAGCCATAAGTCTGCGGTGGAATTGAGGGGAGTACCTACTCTCTCGAAGTGTTCCTTTGACCTCGACAGCGATCCCATACACTTTGTGTAAATGTATTCGATGAGAATCGGGGTGGTCTCTTTTAGTGGTGGGTCGCCGATCTCGGAAACCCTCGGCGCATTGTAAAACACAAGGATTTGTGACTAGACTTGGAACGGCATTCCCGGTGTATGAGAGGAATTTGTCAATTTGTGACAAATTGAGTTCTTGCTTTGATGTAACGATGTTGCAGGTACAGGCATCTTTAATCAAATATCAAAAGGCAATTCATTTGACCCTTTCATTTCTAAAAAGATTTTAATTTTGTGAACAAAAATATGTTGGTAGAAATACCGCAAAATATATATATTTCTTTTTAAATTCCTGCCCATGTTTATACCGAGTATCGTCCTTTTAAATTTATGTACATAAAATACATAATTTTTTAATTTTTTTGTTTTTAAATGTTCAAGTACTATCTACCCTCTGATTGCAAACGGCTATAAGTATATGTTATCAAACGTTTTGATCAATATCACTAGTCTGTTTTTGGTTGGTTGAAAGATATTGCTTTTTAGCAATAAGCCCGTGAATGTACTTATTTATTTTCTGTACATAAAGTTTAAATAAATTTGTATTTATATATATATATATATATATATATATATATATATATATATATATATATATATATATATATATATGTATATATATATATATATATGTATGTATTTATATATATTTATATATATATATGTATATATATATATATATAAATATATATATATATATATATATATATATATATATATATATATATATATATATATATATATATATATATATATATATATATATATATATATATATACATATATATTGGTATATAAAATAGAGAAACGCATCAAATAAAACCTAGCAATACCCCTTTTGGCCAAAAAATCTTTTAATATTATGCAATAAAGTTATACAACGTGCTTCCGTTTTCCATAAAGACGTTAAAAAATAAACTGTTTGTTAAATTCAATAACTTTCGCAAATATCCCACATAGGTGGCTGTTGTGAACTCACATATACTGTGTCATGAGATAAATCAATATATCCAGGAGTTCCGAAAATTTGAGTAGTGTGGTTGTAAATCATGGGTACAATGGTGTATACTGCACGTGTGTAAAGTGATCACTTTACCAGCCTATCATCGGTAATAAGCCCTGTAAATATCCAGACATCCATATTCGTCTTTATCTATGTTGAGATGTCATAATATAAAAATTACTTTTAGGTTAAGGACACCCAGATTTGTGAAGTATTTGAAATCAAAATGATGGCCATGTTTTCCGAAAATTTTAGTTGTATGGTAGTCAATCATGGCTAGAATGGCTTATGTTGCACGTGTGTAAAGTGATCACTTACCAGCCTTTAATCACTAGATTATCCCTCCTGTTTCCAAAACAGATTCAAATAAAAACATATTTAATTAGCTAGAATAAACAAAAATCCACTAAATGATCTATAAACCTTGTACATTATAAGCAAGGTAAATAATGAATGCAATTCCCATCTAAAAAAAACAGCCTTTAATAGGTCATAAGCCTCCCAGATAATGCATACACGAAAGCACTAAAGCAAAAGTGCAAGAATCCCGTACCCGTAACATGACCTTGCATATATAAGCAGGGTGCAAAAAAAATGTGAGAGGGAGGAAAAAAAAAATAGGTCATAAGCCATGTAAATACCCATATTCTTCTTCATCTATATTGAGAAGCCTAAATGTAAAAATAACTCCTAAGTGGAGGAAACCCGATTTGCGAACAATTATTTAATAATAAAAATAAAACCCTTATCCGCACCCCAATGGTGCATAGGGCACTGCTTCATATGAACACAGTGTTATCTTGATCGTTTACACACGAAGGAAAGGTGATCAGCCCTCCGCTTCAGGCACCAGTCCAGGGTAATATTGAATAAATATTGCAGTGAAAAAATCACTTATATTTATTTGACCCCCCTGGGAATCGAACCCGGGACCTCCAGAACGGTAGCCGAGCGTGCTGACCATTTCACTACAGAGGCGGACAATTTTTTAGACACACTAAAATTGTTGTCCTTATATATATATTTTTTTAATAAATACCTTCCCATATTTGTACCGGGTATCTTCCTAAAACAAGTCGAATGATACCGATTTTTCTCATTTATTTCATTTTTCACAAAGCCTATGTGGAGAAGGATTATATATTATGAATCCTAATAAATATTATCAAAGAAAAGAAGTAAAGAAAAGTAGGTAAAAAGGAAGGTACAAAGATCATAAACGAATTTGGGTTGTTTGCTTTGAGGGTCCTCGTAAAATAATATCCTTGAAGCCTCGTATTAGGGGAACGGGAGAGACAGCCATCTTATGTTTATATAAGATTATCTGCGGGCCATTTTATTCGAACAATATCCATATTTGTCCTTTCATTTATAAAAATGTAACATAAAATCTGGAATTTGTTCGTACATTTTAATTCTCTGTACACGGAAAAAATTTGAAATCTTGTTTTCATTTTCTTTAGTCGTATAATCCTTAATTTTTATATATATTTATAACGTGGTAATATTTTCCTTCGTAAATTGGGTGTAAATAATATGTAAAGTGGGTGTATAATAATAAAATAAACAATGTGTTGCTTTGTAATTAAAGTTTATAATTAAAGTTTATTCTTAATTTATCTTTATAATATTTTTCTATCTATCTATCTGATTCTGACAGTTCAGAATATTATATCTGATGTCTTATGTTTTATTCAGTGCGACGCATGCGACATCTGGTGGTAGAACTGTTTTATGTAGGTACTATTTGTAAGTACTCAATAAAATATATAGGTAGGTACCTAGGTATTTTATTACATATTTATTTATTTGGGGATTATACAGCGTATACAAAATAATATATTTTTTTTAACATCTTATCAAAGATGAAGAAGAATATGGAAGTCTGGGCATTAAAGACTTCCATATTCTTCTTCATCTTTGATGAGATGTCAAAAAATAATATGAAAATTACTCCTGTAATTAATCCTGGAGATAATCCAGATTTTGTGAACATGTATTTGGACACACTCAAAATGTTGTAAATATAAAAATAGTTAGGTCGACAATGATAAAAAGCTAATTACATAATTCCACTAAATATGTTATGAATATATTTTTTTATTGATTTGGCGTTTAATTTGTAGAACTCTATTTTAATTAATATAATAAAATTTAAATCATACATAGATTTTTTGAGTCTAAGTTGTATTTTATTGTTAAAAAAATCACATAAAAATTAATATTTGGACAATTGTTTCGCCTAGTTATGGCATTTTCAAACGAATGTGAAGATTAAATGGACTGACGGCATCGGCAGCTTAAAAAGGCATTCACTTTGTGGTAAGACATGATAAAATTGTTAAGATTTTTTAAGTCTACTAAGTTGTATTTTATTAACAAAAACACAAAAAAAAATATATTGTGACAATTGTTTCGCCTTGTTAGGGCATTATCAAACGAATGTGAAGATCAAATGGACTACGATCCTTATGTAGCTATACAATTCTAAGTGACAGTTTTAACACGTGCAGCAATAATTTATGGGAGACAACAGAAGCTAATGGGGGGATGTAGACTCAATCTTTGCCGTTGGTTAAAGCGTATAAATATAATTAAAAAAATAACCACTTATAATATTCCCTCTGATAATGCGGTATCTATCTCAACGTTATTAGGGTTTTACATACTATAAATGCAATGATATCGACGTACCCTACGTAAAGTGCTCTAACTATATTTATGCCAATTTTGAGATATTTGGTGTACGTTATCAACTGACCGTTATCTACAAATATAAATAAACTAAAAAAATATATATTAAATAAATTACGCCTAGTTTTCAGGCGTATAAGACGCTATCTACCTCAAATTTCCGAAATGAACTGAACTCCTAAAACGCTAACTACTTAATTTTGACAATGCGTAAAGTTATAAAACGATTTAATACATTTTTTTATAGTGTTTTTGAATTTACAATACTAGTTTCGAATTTCAGATAAAACAGTTCATTAATAAAAAAAATACGTTGAAAAAATCTTCTAAGCTCTTTCCTGTAAAGTATTTTCAGATAGAGTACTTTACGTAGGGGCCGTCGATATATACAGTCGAACTCAGTTATTACGAGCATGGATATAGCGAGATCTCGGATATAACGAAGAAACATTTGTTGACATTTTGGTTTGTGATTTTCTCCATACATTTATGCACGGTTATTACGAGCTACTTCTCGGCTATAACGAGCAAAAACATCACCAAAAAATCTCAAAACTGTTGACGTGTCGATTTTTTAAAACACTATTTTTGACCCTAAGCAATAAAATCCGCTTTATATTTCTGCGATATTTCCTTTGCATATTTCCTCTGCGATATTTCCTCTGCGATATTTCCTCAGAATGCACTCCCAACTGGAGTTCTGCAGTCTTGGCACTTGACATACTTGGATCAAGTTGAGAGGGCGCAGTTGTCACCCCATAACGGTAGAAAGGAATGTGAAGGCATATATAAGGGTGAACTTTGTTCAAATATATAAAAATACGTATTTTGGTTCATTGAAATCAGTTATCGATGGTGTAAAAGCGCCAGTTCAAAGATTTTAATGACTTTTTAAAACAGAAGAAATTTGAATGATAAAAAATCAGAGCTCTTTAAAAAATAATGTCTTGTCAATAGTGGAAATGAAGAGCGCGATGAAAAGATTTTAATGCATCATAAAATGACGTTGAAAATTGTAACTGCAAGCAAAAACGTCCAACTGTCACTTGGTCACTTTTGATTGGGAAGAAAATAAACATCAATGCAGTTCGTAATTTTTAAGAAGACAATATATTATACTTCCAAGGTTTAAATCATTTTGGGATTTTTAGGGCAATATTAAGCTTGTAAGATGTCAAATAGTCAATAATCAAAAAACTAACTAACTAACTAACCATCACGCCGCTTCCCCGCAGGGGTAGGCAGAGAGAATAGAGCGCCACACCACTCTGTCCTTGCAAACATTCTTCGCCTCTTCCACGTTCATGCACCTCCTCATACATACCCGCCGATTGTTACGACTCCTAACCTGACCACTTTCAAGTATTTGGCATACCTGATCGTGCCATGTTTTTCTCGGTCTTTCTCTGCTTCTTTTCCCACTAACATTCGCCTCATAAATTTGTTTTAACGTTCTTTCCTCACTCATTCGTTCCACATGTCCAAACCATCTCAACACACCTTTTTGTAAAAACTGCACTTGGTCACTTTCTCCTATATGACTACGAAATATAAGCAAAAGTGTACACGTTTGTTTGCTATAAAGTCTATATCTCCTAAAGTCATCGATTGTTTTCAAATTTTATCACAACGTTCTATTCGAAAATGTTTTCAAATGCACCATTGACACAGATTTTTTTTTTACCTCAATGGCAGCGCCATCTGTTTAATGTACCAGCAACAACGCGATACTTAACATTGCTCATGGTGAACAGGTGGATATATTGATCAATCTCATGACACAGTACAAATGAGTTCACAACAGCCATCTATGTTGGATTGAGAAAAGCTTTTATTTATCAGAGACCCTTTTGATTTTATGTAAGATCATAACCCCATATTATTTAAACAAACTGGAAAAATGTTTTTCTTTTTTATCTTCTTCTTCTTTTTGTAGATCCTAGGGATCTATTTGTGCCTCCGCATGTCGCTCTTGGGATGTTGACTCCCAGCTGCCTTTCCATGTTTTCTTTTTTATGCACCTTTGAATTTGACCAGTTATTTTTATTCGCAACATTTTGAGGGTCAAAACTAAGAAAAAACTCTGGTTAAAATTTTTCAGTATAACATAAATCACAGCAAAATAATTAAATTTAATTTAAAAGCATATTTTTGTGTGTTTCTGTTATACACAATGCTTTAAAAAAGAAAAAAAATAAATCGTTAACTTACAACTTGATCATATTTCTCCGGATATAGTTTAAAAATCTATGTGGGTCGACAAGTCTTCATGGGTTAAAAATTAATTGCTGTATTTGATAAATGTGATTTCAATTTTACATAAAAATCGTTTTTAATGTTTAAAAATATATTAAAATGTATTAAAAATAAATATCAAGCCACTTATTGAACTTTTTACTGTGCAAAAGATCTTGTTAGGTAAAACCTGAAGGTTTTTTTCTCCATTCGAAAAATATTTAGTACATTTAAAAAATATTAAACAATACCTTTTCTTCAAAATGCAAAAACAACACTTTCTGCCCTGTAGCGGGTAAATATTAAGTTAAAAATTTGCGACTTTTGCTGGGATATAGTACATTTTTTGAGCTTTACGAAAACACGACAAACTAAAAATTGACGATTTCTTATTTATGACGTTGTTAAAAGGAGTGAGCGATATATACAAAAAGATTGACCTAAGGTCAACACTTTCTGCCTTGTAGCGGGTAAATATTAAGATTAAAAATATGCCACTTTTGCTGGGATATAGTACATTTTCTGGGTATTACGAAAACACGACAAACTAAAAATTGACGATTTTTGATTTGAATGACGTTGTTGAAAGGAGTGAGTGATATATACAAAAGGATTGACCTAAGGTCAAAAACCAAGAATTATTATCCAGTATTGACCGTCCTATTGAGTTTATTTGAAAGGAATGATATCATAAGGTCAAACTACTACAGAAACATATAAATTACAATGCTCTTAGAGTTCACTATCGAAATCCGTTAACGCCAGATCCAAACGTACGTACGAGGGTTTTATAAAGGACTACAAACCTTCTTATGAAAGACTCTAAAAGTGAATTGGGGAAGAATCCCACACTAATGTAGGGGAGTCGTATCAGCGTAGAGTAAGGACGGCACAAGCTTTATAAGAGGACATCTGGCCCGTAGTCTGCTAATTCATCTGTCTGATGCAAGTCCCTCAGTATTGCATATTTTATAAGCTAAGTAAATTAATAATTTGACGAAAAAAGGGGCTTTTAGGGATTTGCTCGTACCTGGTACTGATTCGTGAAGAAATGGCTCAAACTGATTTTATCCTAGTAACTGAGGTAATAGTAGATTTATAATGCAGTTATGGGATATTATATCTAATATTAAATATTAGATGGAAAAACTTTGTTTAAAAAAAAATCTTCAGTATGTAAGGTGTCCATAAGACTACTTAAGACACTACTTAATGCGAATAATGTAATGTTGAGTCTCCTTTGAAAATTTGATCAAGCCAGATTTGTTTGTCATTATTTTTATTATATTTACAACTAAATTTGCTCATTACTGGGAGAAAGCCACCTCAAACTCCTCTGGAGAAGCCGGAGTATTGACTGTCATCAGTAGACCTTCCGTTCCACTAGGAGAGGGTCCGGTATTTTGTGTCCTAGCTTGGTTTATGGTACCAATGTCCTTTACTATTTCAATCATGTATGGTACTACCTCTCGCGACAGTTCCTTATGAACTATTATGGATCCGATGTCGGATAGGTCCTCACCCAGGCTCCTGCAGCGCGCCTCCAGCTGTTGTCTTTGAAAGCTAAAAAAGGGGGCAAAGCATCAACAGGTGAGGGACATCATAAGATGTCTCATCATCACACATACTTACTTCAGCCTTCTTCTTGTGTCTAGTATTGAACAAAGGCATACGTCTTGGACTTCCACAGTTCTCTGTTGGCGTGACTCTCTTCCAGTGCAGGCTGGCTACTTTCCTAAAGTTATCGGACCATTTTGTCTAAGGCCTACCCACGCTTCTGAGTCCTGTTCTAGGCTTCCAGTCAAGCACCTTTTTCGTCATTTATCCTCAGACATACGTGCCACACTACTCAGTTCCATCACACGTACAGCTGTCGAACTCAGTAAGCTTGAAACGATGTAGAAGCAGGTACTGTAAAATCTCCCGGTTTGGGCGCAGTTCACCCTACGGCACCCCCGCGCCAGCGTAGACCGAGGCTCCTCTAGGGGACGTCTCGCCACTCGAGTCGAGTCCCGGCGCATAAACTCGCGCTAGAGGACAGCTTTACGAGAGTGTATGACTAGACGTATGGATGTTTGTCGGAATAGACGAATGTGGCGTTCCGTCCTCTGCCTGCCTTACAGTGATACTTCATGATAGTAGTGGCAGTAGAAATAGGCACTGCAACATCTCCCGGATCGGTTTGGGCGCAGTTAACCCTACGGCGCCCCCCGCGACAGCGTAGACCGAGGCTCCTCTAGGGGACGTCTCGCCACTCGAGTCGAGTCCCGGCGCATAAAGTCGCGCCAGAGGACAGCTTTACGAGCGGGGCGGTCCTAGATTGTAGCGCTGGCGGCTGCTCTACCGGTGACATTTATTGCGTCGGTGTGTGTCGGCGGAATGGCGTTTGTTTAAGGGAATTAGCTCGGCTCTCTTTTCTCTATGTCGCGGTTTAAGCTTCAATCTTTTAACCGGTATTGTATTTTTTGAAAGAGAATTTTGCGTATTTCGTTCAGTCATGTTTTTATGCCCCAGGAACCGGATTCGAATAAAAATATACGAGTTCATTAATGGCTTTACGTCTTGTTTTTTCATAGTAATACTGTTTACATTCGTGACTGATACTTTTTGGGAATTTTAATAAGGAACCTTTATACATATATTTTTTTAAATTTATTTTTTTTTATATATAAAAATTCAACTACGTTAAATGTTACCTGAGGTTAAAGAAAATTAAGTTGCGGGGTATCGATTATCCCGCCTTACGTTTAAAAATGTAATTAAAAAGATTTGTCGTCTTATTTCTTAATCATTTATTATTCACATATTTTTACTACTTCTACGACAAAAATACCAACTTCAACGTGGAGAGTTATCGCATAGATGCCACACGAGAGGCCATCTCACCGAATCAATATATTTGAAGATCTTATATCGCTCACTCCTTTCAATGACGTCATAAATCAAAAATCGTCAATTTTCAGTTGTTCGCGTTTTTGGAATGCCCAGAAAATGTAGGGGAGAGTGTCCATGAGTGGGACAGAGGATGAATGGGACAATCGTCCTCCAGCCCAAACTATTGTTCCAAAAAAAAATTAAAAATTACCCAACATTAACGTTACAATATAAGACAGATTAATCCTCAAACATCAGTTCTCGACTGACAGTAAAGCGAGTAAGACGTGTTACAATTTTTTTGCGTCAAAAAGTAAATTATATACTGTAATTTGATTATGTTTGCACATATAAGTTGTGATAAGTGCTCCAATTGATATTTACAATTATTTAAGTCGGTTCTCTCCGGATATTATAAAGTAAGTTTCATCAAATTTACTTTAGTATAAATGTATCGATTTATCTATTTTTCTAAAAATCACGCATTTCCTTGAATGGGACGCGTACAGTGATCATGAATGGGACAGTCTCACTCAAGGGAAAATTATCCCATTCATGGCGAATACTTTTAATTTACATTAAAAATCGTTTGTACTCATTTGTATCACACGCATTCTGAACATTATATTGTTTTTAGGTTATAATGCCCAGAAAACGCATCACCAAAGTTCAAATTGAAGCTGATGTAGAAGAGGTTTTTAAAAAAAAAGCAAAATATTAGGTTGGTTGCAAAGACATATGCAATAGGAAAATCTTCTCTTTATAGACATGTTAAACAAGTAAAGGCTGATATTTCTAGTGGTTATACATTTTTACATACACCTAGCATAGGAAATAAAAGAGCCTATCAGCGGAAGCTAAACTGGCAGTGCACAACGCAGTCCTGGTTCCAACTCTAATGTATGGAAGTGAAACATGGAGTTGGCAAAAGAAGGATGAAAGTAGACTGAATGCAGTAGAAATGCGATCTCTCAGAAGAATGTGCGACAAAACGATGTATGATAGATGTTCGAATAGTTAAATAAGGAAGGAATGCAAGGCTGAGATAAGCACTATCGATAAAATTAAGAAAGGTGTGTTGAGATGGTTTGGACATGTAGAACGAATGAGTGAGGAAAGAACGGTAAAATAAATTTATGAGGCGAATGAAAAACATGGCACGATCCGGAATGCCAAATACTTGAAAGTGGTCAAGTTAGGAGTCATAATAATCGGCGGGTTTGTATGAGGAGATGCATGAACGTGCAAGAGGCGAAGAATGTTTGCAAAGACAGAGTGGTGTAGCGTTCTATTCTCTCTGCCTACACCTACGGGGAAGGGGCTGGATGTTAAGTTAGTTTTTTTAGTTAGTTAGTCTACTCTGAAGCAAGAAGAAATGATTTCCACGTATTTAAATTCAGCTGGAAGAATATGTTCTACAGTACAGAAAAAAAATCAGAATGGGGAAATCAAGTATAATCTCTGACACTCCACAAAAGGACAAGTTTTTGAAAATACAATTATTGAAGAATGGAAAACAAAAACCTTTAGATAGACCAAAAAATAAGCCTAACGCTAAAAGAGTTAAAAAAAACTCACAGAAGAGATTTCAATGAGTGATGACAGAGATATCAGTTCAGATAAATCAGTTGAAATAGAAGGTGTATCACTGACAAAAAAAGTAAAGGAGGATAATAAGTGTCACATATGTGAAGGAGAATACCAATATAGTGTTATGCAATGGCTTAAATGTAAATTATATGGCCCATGAAAATTGTGGAATACTCAGATATCTGATCTTTTTTTGCCAAAAATGTTGCAAAAATGTTTAATAAAATTTCTTTTGCATGCGTCTACGTATTATACAAAAGTGCCTACCAATTATTTTTGTTTTAAAATATAATTTTTCCATCGATCTTGCATTTTAATTGACGTCCCTTTCATGGTATACTGGTGTCCCACTCATGGGAGGGTGTTTATGAATGGGACATTTTAGGACATTATTTAAAATCGATTTTTCAGGCAGTTAAGTTATTTTTTTTAGAAAACAAAGTATGGCATATTTGTAGCTAAAAGATCGAATAAAGAGAAACCACGTTTACTTTTTATGATTCATTTTACAGAGAAGAACTAGAGAGGCAAAATCAAAAACGTCCCATCCATGGGCACTCTCCCCTACTATATCCCATCAAAAGCAGCATATTTTTAACTTTATATTTACCCGCTACAGGGCAGAAAGTGTTGTTTTTGCATTTTGAAGAAAAGGTTTTGTTTCATTGTTTTTTTTTTAAATATTTTTCAAATGGAGAAAAAACATTCAGGTTTTACCTAAAAAGATCTGTTGCACAGTAAAATGTTCAAAAAGTGACTTGATTTATATTTTTAATACATTGTACTATATTTTTAAACTTTAAAAACGATCTCCTGAAAAATCATGTTTTTTGATATATGACGTTGTTGAAAGGAGTGAGCGATATGTCACGTGGCACACTGTTATGATATCTTCTCTGATATTGTATCCCAGCACTTTCTTTCCTATTAGAATGGAAGGACTTATACTCGAGTACCTACTTACCTAATGGGGACAAATAAAAGTGTTTTATTCATATCTTGTATGATATCCATCAAACGTGGCTATGTTTTTTCGGTAAGTCAATATATCGTATCACCACTTTTGGATAATGGATTTGAAGCATCAATTGTCCAGCCTGAGCCATATAAAATGGGTGAAAGAACATTTTTGTAAGCGTATATTTTGATATTTTGAAATATAAGTGATTTTTTCACTATACTATTTATTCAATATATCCTGGACTAGTACCTGAAGCGGAGGACTGATCACCTTTCCTTCGTGTGTTAACGTTCAAGATAACACTGTGTTTATATGACTTAAGAAAACACTTGTTTTATACCACTTGAGTTTTATTAAAGACTACATGTTTCAAAAGTTAAATTTCCATCATTCAGATCTGTATAATAACTTATTATACAGACCTGAATGATGGAAGTTTAACTTCTGAAACATGTAGTCTATAATAAAACTCAAGTGGTAAAAAACAAGTGTTTTCTTTAATCATTGTAACATGTCTTACCACAAAGTTAATGTCGAAACAATAAATAAAATATCTGTGTTTATATAATGCCAGACCCTATGCACCATTGAGATGTGGATAAAGGGTTTGAATTTTTGAATAAGTCTGGGTATTTACAGGGCTTATAATCTGACGTAGGCTGGTTAAGTGATCACTTTACATAGGCGCAGCGTTTACCAATTCTACCCAAGATTGACGACCACACTACTAAATTTTGGAACTCCTACATATATCATTAATCTCATGACGCTTAACGTGTGAGTTCACTGGAGCCATATATATTATTTGGCAAACTCCTTTTTATTCAGGCGTATGATCCCAACCGAATCATATTACAAACTATGAATCACCTGAAAACGTGATTATATCTTTAGTACGTAAATGAAATTTAATGTGTAGCATTTTTCACATCTTATTTTATAAATATGTCATATTTTATTAATATCTTGAAAAACATGTAATTTTTCTTCTTAAATTTAAGGATATTTATATACGGGTATGAACTGAAAGGTTTTTAACTTTAGTTCGTAAATAAAATTCCATGTATATTTAATCAATTGTTGGTGCATTCTTTGGATACAATGATGCTTACAATCAATGATGTCATTTATTTTACTAGAAACTTGTCGTTAAAAGAATAATATAATACTCAAGTAGTATAAACAAGTCGCTCACTCCTTTCAAGAACGTCATAAATCTAAAAACTTGATTTTTCAGGAGTTTTTAAAGTTTACTTCTTCTTCTTCTTCTTCTTTTTGATGGCTTTTCACCCTTCTTGGGTATTATAGCCAGTGTCGAGTTATTCTTTATTTACACTTTTTACATTTGACTTATAAGTGTTAATATTCCTGTTAGTGGGGTTAGTTTCATTAGTAATGTTAGTTTGTTTAGTGAGTTAGTTTAGTATTTTAAAGTTTAAAAATATAACAAAATATATTTAAAATAAAAATCAAGCCTCTTATTGAAATTTTTACTGTACAACAGATCTTTTAAGGTAAAACTTGAATGTTTTATCTGCATTTGAAAAATATTTAGTATATTTAAAAAATAATTAAACAATACATTTTCTTCAAAATGCAAAAACAACATTTTTTGCCCTGTAGCGGGTAAATATTAAGTTAAAAATTTGCCTCTTTTGCTGGGATATAATACATTTTCTGGGCATTCTGAAAACATGTTCAACTGAAAATTGACGATTTTTGATTTATGACGTTCTTGAAAGGAGTGAGCGAAGTGTCTTTATTTAAAGTTTATATTATATTTAAGTAAGTAGCCCACATATCTGATCAACATCAACGAAAATACAACCCCCCAATTACTCGAACTTTGGCTGCGTGTCGATAGTTTTGAGGGTGCAAATGTCGTTTTTGTATCGAAGGGGGTGTTACCAGTTAATCCCGCGATCCATCTTGGTTCCAGGGCGTTATGAAGAAGGATAGGAGGACCAGCCCTCTCGCGAGATATAGTACTCGCGTCGGGAGCACGGTCCAAGTTGGCCGAAGGGTGTTTGATTTATTGCGTTTGATAAATTGATGATTTATCATTGAAGCCGTTCCTAATAACTCGAGGCGTATTGTGTTGCTAGCTCTGAATCGTGAATAGGCGAAATGTCGATCTGTGTTATTTGCAAATAATAAATTTATATTATCCACTGACACTTCGTGATGGAATTGCATTTTTAATTTATTATTAGATTAAAACCAATATTTTTAGCTTTTCCACTTTTTTATTTGACCAGCGACCGGGTTTCGTCGTTACCGACATCATCAGACTGGTGAGAGGCTTTACAAATTTGTATGTTATATATAAAAGAAGGCAGGAGTTGATAACCATGATTTGATATAATTTTATGAGAAATTAATTTAATTTTAGTGAATTTAAGTATTGTATGATATTTTAAATATTTTTTTTTTTATAAAGGTTTTTTGTATTGAAAGCACGATTTTATATAAAGTTAAAATAGATTTGTATTTTTTGTAAATGAATTTAAATTATGTAACGAGGTATCAGGAAATGCTGGTTGACGGCTCCTTCCACTAAGCTGTGGTTGTCCGGGGGGAGTCCGAAGTTCTCTGAAATGTAAATTTCCCGGCAGTCATTTCTTATCGACAAGACATTAAGGCATCTATTGTTTCTTTTCTAATGGGTAAAGTAAGGGAGAATGAATGTGTGTTACTTGATCATTTAATATGTCTTTATTATGACAATTTTTTAATCTATTTATTTCCAAAATTTCGAGCCTATCTAATTTTTTACCTTTACTACATTTGTGTAAGATTTTTACATTAAAATTTTTATCGAAATCATGATTTGACTCTATCAAGTGGTTTGCAAAAGTGGAGTTTTCTTTTTTATTTCTCCAACTTTGGACATGTTCGTTTATTCTTATTTTAAACGATCGTCCTGTTTGCCCCACGTATTCAGCACTGCATGATCCACAACTTAATAAATATGAGCCTGAATTTGTTTCTTTTTCCCTTTTATCTTTATTATTAATTAGTATCTTCCCCAGATTATAATTATTATAAAAGGCTATGGAACATTCATCTTTGTTCGCTAGTTTTCCGATTCTGTTACTACTATCCCCTATAAAAGATAATTTAGCCCATTTTTTAACTACTTTTGAAGTCTCTGTAATGAGAGCTTTATTTAATTGAGATGTTGCAAGTCTCTTTTGTTTTTTCCTAATTAATTGATCAATTAAACCACATTCATAACCGTTATTGGAGGCTATCGTCTTTATGATATTAAGTTCAGAGTTGTAATTATCATTATTTAATGGGACATACAACAGCCTATGAATTAAACTATGAAATACAGCGAGTTTATGGGAAATATGATGCTTAGATTTGTTATGAATGATGTTATCGCTGTATGTGGGTTTTCTGTAAATCGCAAATTCTAATTTATTGTTTTACAATTACAATTTAAATGGCATTAACATGTTACTAGAAAGAAGGATAAAATAAGACTGTCATTGTTGAAAATAACCGAGTCGCAATTGTTTTTAATGTATAAGGGTTTGAAAATGTAAATATATAATATGACATAAATAATAGTTTATATTAGTTGTAAAAGGGTAGGGGTAGGCAGAGAGAATGGAAGGCTACACTAATCTGTCATTGCAAACATTAATCGCCTCTTCCCAAATTATCTTAACACACCTCTCATAATTTTATTGACAATGCCTTACAATGCCTAAAATGTTTAGGAGGGTCATTTAAGTCACTTTTGTTTGGCAAGAAAATAAACATCAATGCAGTTAGTCATTTTTATCAAGTCAATATATTATACTTCCAAGTTTAAAATCCTTCGGGAATTTTTCCAGGGCAATATTAGGCTAGTAAGATATCAAATAGTCAATGATCACGTTTTTTTGTACAAATGCACTTGGTCACTTTCTCCTGTATGACTACGATATATATATATATATATATATATATATATATATATATATATATATATATATATATATATATATATATATATATATATATATATATATATATTTATATATATATATATAAATATGTACTAGATTTATACATATGCATATAGAATTACCTTGATGTAATCTTATTCACATACCTGTAAAAGTTGATTACAAATTAAGCGCACAAGAAAGCTCTTGAAAGCCTAAACCCAATTTATTCCTGTGCTTTTAAAATATAATTTATTACGTTCATTTGACATTTCTTCATTTTCTCTTCAGACAAGCTCGTAACGGCGTAATCAGGTTTGTATTATTTAGAGAGTACCTCAACGCACGGGTATATTTTTTGACTAAATATTCTCGCATCCTGGCAGGTTTCGGATTGGCTAAATTTAGTCGGAGCATAAAAGATTTCAGGACAATTCGCTTACGTTTTATTTCAATCTGTCTTTATGAAATACGTTATCGTGAACATGAGGGTTGATGTCGTGTGAGATGAATCTGATGATCTATCTGTACCCAATACCTGGTGCAAATGGCACTGTATTGCGTTGAAACGTCTTTCGAGGTAGTATTTAACGAAGTTTATTCATATTATTTTTTGACATCTCATCAAAGATGAAGAAGAATAGTCTGAGCATTTACGGGGCTGACGACCGTCAAAGGCTGGTTTAAGTGAACACTTTACACACGTGTAACATTCACCAATTCTACCCATCATTGACAACCACAATACTCAAATTCTTGGAAGTTCTACATATATGAACCAATTTTGAAACATTGTTCTTGAATCACTTAAACTTCACTAGAGACATCTATTGGTGAGATGAAAAGAAGCTTTTATTGAGCATATGACGATTTTATACGACGGTCGTCAGCCCTGTAAATGCCCAGACTTCCATATTCTTCTTCTTCTTTGATGAGATGTAAAAATAATATGAAAATAACTCCTGTAATTGGAGATAATCCAGATTTTGTTAACAAGTATTTGGACACACTCAAAATGTTGTACAGTTTATTCAATTTATTTATACGAAAATGGTTCTTTTTGAATTATCCAAATTTGACATTATTTTTGTATTTATCGAATCGATGATGTGTTCACTTGCTTTATAAATGACATTTATATCCTTATTTATTTAGTACTTTTGTACGTGTATTTAGAGAAAATTAATAACTGTTAATTGCAGAATAAATTGACAGATTATAAAAACCATATACAATACTTGTTCACAAATCTGGGTAGAATGGTGGATATTGCACGTGCGTAAAGTGATCAAATAACAAGCCCATGATAGGTCAAAAGCCCTGTAAATATCCATATTTCCATGTTCTTCTTCATCTTTGTCGAGATAGTAATAAATGTGAAAACCATATTCGGTTTAATTGTTAAGGAGAATATGTAAATATACATAATAATAATAATAATTAAACCCTTTTCCGCACCCCAATGGTGCATAAGGCACTGCGTCATATAAACGCAGTGTTATCTTGATCGTTTACGCATGAAGGAAAGGTTATCAGCCCTCCGCTTCAGGTACCAGTCCAGGGTAATATTGAATTAATATAACAGTGAAAAAATCACTTATATTTATTTTACCCCCCTTGGGAATCGAGCAGAGCGTGCTGACCATTACACTACGGAGGCGGATAATAAAGCATATATATATATATATATATATATATATATATATATATATATATATATATATATATATATATATATATATATATATATATATATATATATATATATATATATACATATAAAACAAATTGATATGTGCGTGAAAATGCCAAAACTAGGCGAAACAATTGTCCCAAAATTGATTTTTATTTGAAATACAACTAAGTTGACTCAAAAAATCTGTGTTTGATTTAACATTTAATACACAAATGTAACATCGTACATTTCGCAATTATTACCATGCTTCAAGTAATTATTACCGAGTTTATAATAATAATGATTTTGTATAATTTATACAGCGCCATTTTCGCAGAACGCTACCTCGAGGGCGGTTTTTATACGGCGTTGACTGCGAGGGTTATTAAAATATCAATTAACCCTTTGTACCTTTGTTTTTGATTCATGAATAACAAATCCCTGAAATAGGGACAATAATTCGTATTTTCAGACTTCAAATTAGTGCCTTGTATTAAATTCTATTTCATTGTAAAACAGCCGGCAGTCAATTTGGTCCCGAGTAGCGTCATTTCTCATTTCGCCACGTTAATTACTATCCGAGTCGAAATTGGAATTCCCAAGATCACGACTAAATTAAGATGACGTCGTCGTAGCTAATTCGATAGCTATGATTATGACGGGCGATTCAATTATACGGAGCGAACGCTGGTGTTGCCACGTGCGTGGACTATTGGATCCTAGATGCTGGGGTAGGTTGATCATCAGGTATAATGTGTACGTAATAGTGGCAACATTTTAATTGTGTCCAAATATTTCTTACAAATCTGAGTTTATTCACTTGGGTTGTTATTTTTTGACATCTCATCAAAGATGAAGAAGAATATGGAAGTCTGGGCATTAAAGGGGCTGACAACCGTCATAGTCTGGTTTAAGTGATCACTTTACACACGTGTAACATTCACCAATTCTACCCATTATTGACAACCACATTACTCCAACTCTTTTCAGCATTCGGAAAATGCAAAAAAACGTAGTACGAAAAATGTCCCTTATTGTTTTTTGAGTTTGTACAGCCATACACCGTTGTTATGTCTTCCTTCTCGCTACACTAACCCAGCCTTATGGGGTACAACAGCAGAACTTTGGATCATAATGAAGTCTAGTGGACCGTGTAATGTATGCAAAGTTTGGCCCGTACCGTGGGCGTGGGTATACTATACATCCAGGAGCCAGTCGGCGGTGTTTAGGACAAGCCACGTGGAAGCTATTGGAGTAATGTATGGGAATTTACATTGTCCGACGTTACAGCCGCAGTCCGCAATGTGTGCCCGTCTGGACGGTCCACTATGATGAGGCTTACCATACGTCCCGGTTCGACCGGGATTGTGCTGGTTCCAGACACGGGTCCCGGCTGGTTTAGATTTTGTCCCGGTTTACGCGAGGACTGTCCATTTATCAATTTGACTTTGAAGCGTCGGCAAAAACAAATGTTTTATCAATTGATTCGGCAGTCACTTTGTGGTAAAATCTATCCATTTTTAATCAATGTATTTACTCAACCTTCGACGTCCCAAGGACCCAACTCTAAAATTAAGAATTAGCTTCACATACGGTGTTTGAAAATGATACGGAATGCATCGAAACACGTGTCACAGTAGATTTTATGAAAAAGTGGTATTTACTAAGTAAAACATTAATTTAAAAAAAAATGTCTTAGACAGTTTTCTAGTTTAAAACAGTTTATTTTTTATATTTTTTAATTTAAATTGTATTCCAAGTTGTTACACTCCTTAACAATTTATAAGTAATTTTATGTATTAATTTTATTCATTCGAAACCTTATCCTCACCCTAATGATGCAAAGGGCACTGCATCATATAAACGCAGTGCAGTTGATCGTTAACACACGAAGGAAAGGTGATCAGCCCTCCGCTTCAGGTACCAGTCCAGGGTAATGTTGAATAAATATTAGAGTGAAAAAAATCACCCCCCTCAAGGGATTGAACACGGGACCTCTAGAACGGTAACCAAGCGTGCTGACCATTGCACTACGGAGGCGGAATTTTATATAAATAAACGTTTATAAAAAAATACATAAAAAATTAGTATTTTTTCGGGTATTTCGTATTTTACATTGATTTCTATGCGAAAAAAATGTTTCGCTTAGCGAGTAAGATGCTGGAACAAATTATGCTCGTTATAAAAAGGTTCCACCGTATTTGTTTTTTCCCTACCTGTCCCGGTTTGGAGCTTCAATATTATGGTAATCCTAACTATGATGAATTTGTAATACGAGTGTGAGATTTTCATACATTTTGCATTCATCTTGTTGGTGTATAATGATAACTAACTAACTAACTAACGCCGTTTCCCACGGGAATAAGCAGAGAGAATAGAACGCCACATTCATGCATCTTCTCATAAAAAAATGTTCATAAAAATGTTTTTCACTGAATTCAGTTAGAAACATTATTTTTTTAATTTGTTTTATTATTAAAATCTAACTTTATTATTATAACTAACCATCACGCCGCTTTCCACACAGGTAGGCAGAGAGGATATAGCACACTACACTACTCGGCTGTCGAAACTTAAAACACAGTAAGGGACATTTTTTTATAGTGTGTTTTTTTTGCATTTTTGGACTAAGTAGTTTCTACTTAGTCCAAAAATGCAAAAAAAAACGTACCACAAAAAATGTCCCTAACTATGTTTTAAGTTTGGACAGTCGTACTGTCTTCCCAAATATACTTTGCCTCTTTCTAAATATCCATCCCTGAAGATGACAGTTTCAGTACTGAGTGTTATTTGATCGGTTTGGTGACGCGTTTTCTTTGTGTTTATACTCAGTACTGTTAAGAAGCGGCACATTGTGTTTCACTCAATTTATTGGCGTCGCTTTGCCCTCCTCGCCCATATAACTTTTATAATTTTACAAATAAATAATTGATCTGAATTGCGCGTTTCCGTTATTTCATCATCAGTGTTCCATTATTTCCTTATATCGCTCATTCCTTTCAAGAACGTCATAAATCAAAAATCGTCAATTTTCAGTTGTGTATGTTTTCAGAATGCCCAGAAAATGTACTATATCCCAGCAAAAGTGGCATATTTTTGACCTAATATTTACCCGCTACAGGGCAGAAAATGTTGTTTTCGCATTTTGAAGAAAATGTATTGTTTAATTATTTTTATAAATAAATTAAATATTTTTTAAATGTAGAAAAAACCTTCAGGTTTTACCTAAAAAGATATGTTGCACAGTAAAAAGTTCAATAAGTGGCTTGATATTTATTTTTAATACATTGTGTTTTTTTTTTAAACTTCAAAATCGTTCTCCTGAGAAATCAAGTATTTTGATTTATGACGTTCTTGAAAGGAGTGAGCGATATCACCATTTGAACATCCCTATCGTACAACGTATCCATTTGATATTCTTGTCTAAATTGATCTCGACCAATATCAACCGTAAACTAAGGCGGAAACTAATTTTATAAATTGATATAGTGCGCAAGTTTCTGAGATGTGAGATGCAAGTTTCCTCCCTAGTTTCTGGGTCTCGAACGTGGATATCGCAAACACGAGATAATTGATAAATATAACTGGATATGGACCGAATATTACACTCTAGCACGATAAAGCAATAAGATGGAGGTTGGCCTCTAAGTTAACTTTCCGTACAGCCGTCGGGTAGGCACTTCGATGGAATTAGAATAGATCTGTGCAATAAATAAGGCACCTTATGAGATACGAGTGTCATAAGGCGATCTAGAAAGCTCTTTTTAGACGCATTTACCTATAATTATTTTGACATCTCAACAAAGGTGAAGAAGAACATGAAAGTCTCGGCATTTACAGGACTTACGGCCGTCATAGGCTGGTTTGAGTGATCTAAAATGGTTGAAGAGAATGATTTCATGAAAATAATGACTCTATTAACTAGCAGATAAAGTAGAATAAGCACCTTAACGTTTTATATATCGCTCACTTCTTTCAACGTCATATGTCAAAAAACTTGTTTTTTCAAGAGATCGTTTTAATGTTTTAAAATATAATGAATGTATTTAATAAAATATCAAGCCACTTATTGAACTTTTTACTGAGCAACAGATTTTTTTAGGTGAAACCTGAATGTTTATTTCTCCATTAGAAAAATTTTAAGTCTATTAGAAAAAAATTAAACAATACCTTGTCTTTAAAATGCAAAAACAACACTTTCTGCCCTGTAGCGGGTAAATATTAAGTTAAAAATTTGCCGCTTTTGCTAGGAAATAGTACATTTTTTTGGGCTTTCCGAAAACATGCACAATTAAAAATTGACCTTTTTTTATATATGACGTTATTGAAAGGAGTGAGCGACATGTTTGTTGACAAATTGACGTTATTCGCAATGTAAAATCTTTTACCTTTCCATTACACGAAACCTTTCAAGGCATTTCCAACCCCTTAATTAAATACAATCATTGTCATTCGAGGTCTAACCATATTTCCCCTAATGTACAATACATCCGAAAAAAGTTGGATGTAAATCATAAATCGAGTTGATTATAATGCCGTCTTTTACATCTAGCCTCTTTTGATCTTGAATGGACCATAGCAACAAATAAACATGGTACTCAATATCACCCTTAGTTAAAACATTATAATGTTTTATTTTTACGGGGAAAATGTTTTATGGGTTCAATTTCTAGGTAAGCAGAGGGCGAAAGAGTTAAAGATGGCTTCTATAGTCAATATGTTACTGAGTAACAGTTTCTCCACCTTTGTTGAAACGACCCCCTTAATTCAGATTAAGAACGTTGCTTTATGAGCGGCAGGACCTACCCTCGTATTTATAACTGTAATTTACACCGAGCAAGGGGTTGGTTTTAAACGTACAAAACCTTTTCTTTTTCTTAATCAAAACCTTACTCTTAACTGTGTAGCAAAGATATTTCTTAATGAAAAAAAATTAATGTGTTACAACGTTTTGAGTGTGTCCAAATACTTGTTCACAAATCTGGATTATCTCCAATTATAGGAGTTATTTTTCATATTATTTTTTGACATCTCATCAAAGATGAAGAAGAATATGGAAGTCTGGGTATTTACGGGGCTGACGATCGTCAAAGGCTGGTTTTTAAGTGATCACTCTACACACGTGTAACATTCACCAATTCTACCCATTATTGACGATCAGATCAATCAGAACCTAAAATCTGGTGGTGTCAAAAGTCTACGTAATCGGAGAGCATGTATGACTAGATGTGTGGATGTGAAAGAAACTCTGAGTGTATGTCAGGACTGAAGAGTGTTCCATCCTCTCTGCCTACCCCTGCATAGAAACGTCGTGATGGTAGTATAATAGAAGTAGAAATAAAACTCCCTTAATTTGTGTTTATTCTAAATAAATATTTTAAAATTTTATAATATGCACGTTTCATCAATAATGATTCGAAATTACACAAATACACAGCCATTTTTAAGGAACAAGTAATTGAATCTAGTATTTTCAGCTTAAAATACAAAATGTCTTAAGTAACCTATAATATATAATAATATAAAAACCCTTATCCGCACCCAATGGTGCATAGGGCACTGCGTCATATTAACGCAGTGTTATCTTGATCGTTTACACATGAAAAAAAGGTGATCAGCCTTCCGCTTCAGGTACCAGTCCAGGGTAATATTGAATAAATATCACAGTGATAAAATCACTTATATTTATTTTACCCCCTTGGGAATCGAACCCGGGACCTCCAGAACGGTAGCCGAGCGTACTGACCATTACACTACGGAGGCGGACAAAGTAACTAAGTAACCTAAGTAGAATAAAAGTTCACGGAGGATGCTGTACTACGAGTGTCTTGTTATCAGATTTACCATAAAAAGCTGAACTACTCCCAAGTTTTTTACGATCTTAGCACAAAGCTTAAAGCTATTAAAATAGAAATTAGACCTCTTTTTTACTGCCTGAGACTAGTAAGGGTGTAATTTGTAAAAGTCGTTTCTTTCCGCTATGTACACAAATAAAATGTAAACTTAATTATGTATTAATGCAAAGCCCTTTCGTACAATCAATCCCTTAAAAGAGTTATCCGTTTTGAAGTGAAATGCGGCGATTTCGTAATCGATAATTGGATGAAAATCGAGAGTGAGGTTTTAAGGACGCGTCACATTTATAAGGCACATTTCATTACATGAGCGAGGAGAAAGATACGAAAGCTGTTCAATTAATACTTACTGACTGACGTCATAAAACAAAATGTCGTTTATTTAGAAATTCCATGTTTGGATATTCTTCGATGTAGTCACCTTCCCGACACATAAACTTATCCCAATGGTGTTTTAGCTTTTGGAAACAATCCTGGAATGCTTTTTTTGTAATTTTGGAATGTCCTTTGCCTTAATCTCAGAAATCGTCTCAAATCTTCCTACTTCCAAAAGTCTTTTGAGTTTGGGGAGCAAAAAGAAGTCAGAAAGAGTGAGATTAGTCTAGCAGTATGGGAACAGTGGTCGATTGAGCCAGGATTTATTTGTAACTTATTTTTTCTTTTAATTTTTCTTCTTGTCCACGACCGATAGTGCATAGGTACTGCAATATGTAGAAGCAGTGTTATATTGGTCGTTATTTAACGTATTTATTTATTTACCTAGTTGAAAAGTGATCAGCTTAGCGCACACACAACGATACAAAGCGATATGATAAGGTAGCATGCCCACTTTGTTCACATCAGACGCTATATATGAACGGTTGTAGCATCACGCGTTGTGCAAGTAATATTTATCATTATGAACTTTATTAAATAATTAACTTTGTTTTCACCACTTTTTTTTAATTAATACAATTTAACCTACCGGTTTCGACAAGAACCTTGTCATCATCAAGGTTTATTTTAGTTCAAAAACATTGAAAACATTAAAATACTCTTCTCACCAAAAACTTCCAAACAATCCGTAAAAATCCTAAATTTTATTTTTATTATTCATTGCATAGCAACCCCAAATAACAACTAATGGGATCACCCAAAAAACAGTATGAAGCTGCGCACGCATACGTAAAGTGGAGAACACACAAAATACAAAAACCTACTGTGCAGAAATTTTAGGAACAGAAATTATAAAAATATCAAAAATAGGACTGGTACTTAAATTTAATTGATTATTGAAAATGTAAAAATTTTGATTTATGGCTTTTTTAATTTCCATAATCTTATACCTTTTGTCCGCCTCCGTAGTGTAATGGTCAGCACGCTCGGCTACCGTTCTGGAGGTCCCGGGTTCGATTCCCAAGGGGGGTAAAATAAATATAAGTGATTTTTTCACTGTCATATTTATTCAAAATTACCCTGGACTGGTACCTGAAGCGGAGGGCTGATCACCTTTCCTTCATGTGTAAACGATCAAGATAACACTGCGTTTATATGACACAGTGCCCTATGCACCATTGGGGTGCGGTAAGGGATTTAAATGGCATATTAGCGGGTTTATTAGCCGAGAAGTAATACCTTCCAACTAACCAAAAGGGGACTAGTGATATTGGTCAAAGTTTGTCAGAACCTTATACAGCCGTTTGAAATTAGAGGGTAACCGAGTAAAACATAAGATGATCAAGTATTTCAAATACTTTAAAGTGGGATTCGGAATAATCGTCGAGAATGTAAATATGAGGAAATGGGTGAGCGTGTACACAACGAAGTCCTGGTTCCAACCCTAATGTATCGAAGTGAGGCATGGAGTTAGCAAAGAAGGATGAAAGTAGACTGAATGCAGTTAAAATGCGACCTCTAAGACGAATGTGGGGTAAAATGATGATTGATAGATGTTGTAATGTTGATATAACGAAATAATGCAAAGACGAGATACGAGTATTGAGATGATTTAGGCGAGTAAATTGAATGATTCACTTATCGAGAGAAAGGTGAAAGTTATGTGGCAAATGTAGTTGCAAATAGAAGCAGGAAAAGACCGAGGAAAATTCGGCAAGTATTTCAAATACTGGAAAGTGGTCAGGTCAGGAGTTAGGAGTGTAGAATCCTAAAATGAGTCCTAAATCATTCATCGGGAATATTACATATATTTTATTAATGTAGCTATTTTTGTTAATGTAATGTAATGTTTATTATTGTTAATGTAACTATTCGGCTATCCAAACTCAAAACACAGTAAGGGACAATTTTTTTGTTGTACGTTTTTTTGCATTTTTGGACTGGATTGAAGTACATCCTACTTAGCCCAAAAATGCAAAAAAAACGTACAACAAAAAAATGTCCCTTACTGTGTTTTAAGTTTGGACAGCCGTATTGTTTATTTTATGCTTTTTTTAATGTAAAGCTGTACAATTCCCGAACATATAATAAAATAAAAATATATTTTGTTATGTTATTTTTATGTATGTAATATGTTTTAAAACAAACAAAAAATAAAAATAAAATATGTCGCAGACACTTCGAATCCACTCTGCCCCAATTTGATACCTATTTTTAATAATTAGCGGCTTAGGCTCACAGAAATACTGTAGTATGAAATTGAAGTATTTTTGTAAATAATAAAAACATAAATATGATTTTTTTAATAATAATAAAATAAGCTGAATCTTACCGGAATGCGCGTGATACAGGTACGTCCCGACCTCCTCCGCCCTGAAGACGTACTTGTAGCTGGTCCCGCTCGCCAGGGGGCACTGCGTCACCATGGGCACGCCGTCCATGTAGGGGCTGCCAGCGTGCGCCACGCCGCGCCAGTGCAGCGCCAGCTCCTGCGGCAGCCGGTTAGCCACGCGTAC
>NW_028281997.1:0-36358 GCF_059751285.1 Brachycentrus maculatus
ATAGTACATATTCTCCATACTTAGGAGCTTTGTCTCCAAGCTCATACCTCGAAAGAGTGCCTGTTGTTGCAGTAGAAATCCTCTGGAAATAAAATAGTCAGCCAATCCTATCATATTGAGTAGATTGTAAAGTTGGAACAAGCAGAAGAACATCAAGCTTATTTTTGCCTCCTCGAGGTGTTTATTTGGCGAGAGCTTCTGCCAAAATCTGAGATGGAGGGCAAGGGTGTTAAGACCCGTGAATAGCAATGCTGCGATGGCAATAATGAACTGCAGATTACCCATAAATCCTGAAATAATATCAATTATATTCAATCTCGTAAAAATGACAAGTTGAGTCTTAATCCAAAACAACTCCATTTTGGTGAGCATACATTATTGCCGTCCCGAGTCCGAGGGAGCGACCTCGTAATATCCATAATTTGTGAAACCTGTGTGATAGACTGGTCCAGCATTGGGGAGTAGACTGTCCTGGATCGACATTCTGTTGATGTTATATGTATATGTGTATCTATTGGGTCCAGTGTCGCTAGAGGAGAGAATCAAATACTAGTTTGTGGATGACGAAAATGTAGATAATGCTATCTTTAGAATATAAAGGGTCATAAAAAGATTCGAATTTTAATTTTTCATTCTAAAGACAAAGCTATCTGTAGCACTGTAGCTAGATGGGCCGAGAGTTAGACAAATTTTTGGAGACGGGACTTGATCGTAGTATCCTGGACAACTTGAAAGGTAAGAGATTGATTTAGAGGAGGTATTGGCATCGTCGATACTGACTACCTCAAACTCCTTCAAAGGATCAAAATTACTGACTGCTTCTTCATTTCCGGAAACACTTGTGAAGGTTATAGCTAGTGTAAGGGGGGGCATGATCTCTCCATTAATTATAGGCTCATTAAGAGATGTGACAGAAAGTTGAGAGATAGGCAGCCATATATTTGAGAGAGTTGGCCATGACCAATAGAAGGTGAGGACCAGAGCAAGCAGAGTGACAATTATGGATTTCCAAGTCGTTATCGTATGACTCCCGGCAGCTTTCCACTGGATATTGCTTGGAAACAGTTCGATTTTAGAGGCAATGGTGTTCATCACATCTGATTTCGGTAAAAGCATTTAGAATGATAAGAATAATAAAAAATGATAAAAATCTATATACTTTATCTGTTCTATAAATATGTAATTATTTTATTGAAAAAATACAAAGTCAGTCAAAATTCTTCTAAGGTATTTATTTATTGACACTATCTATATAACTTTTTTTAAAAAATAAATATTTTGTAAATGGAAAGTATTAATTAAAATACACTTTTTTAATTATCAATCCGTAGATTCACTTATGTTTTAAATAGTGATTAAAAAATATTAAATATAACTCATTATAGAAACCAAAAATAACATACGTTATAATCATAATTATTAATTATTGATAACTTTGGAAAAAATCATTTAGTCCCTTTAATTTTTTTAAGGGTATTCCTTCATATAGAAGAATATATTGGTGCTTTTTTTTTTAGATTCTTAAAGATTTATTTCCAAATAGTGTAATCCAAAAAAATTTGATTGAGAGGCAATATTAGGAAAAATATACCCTGTGGGTTTCATATAGATATGCTTTCACAGTCAAATTTACCTGACTTTTATCTTAGTCTTCAACATCTGTTTATCTGTTAGTATCATTATTTTTTGCCAGCTAATAGCTTCAAAAAACTTTATACTTACCTCGATCTAAAAGGAACTTGATACGCCTGATATCATCGTCTAAAAAAAGACTTCTGTATTTCTTAAGGTAGATTTGATATTAATGCCACTACAACTTAAATATCAGAATCCTCAATCAAGTTAACAGAATTAGTAGATAAAAAAAATAAAGATCCATTGGAAAAGAAATAAAGATACCAGAGGAAGCATCTTGTGTTATTCAGAAGTGGCATTAACAAATATGAAGAAAGCCAAACAAATATAATTCGCAGAACATTCAAGTTAATGATCATCATTTCTATTTATTCTCCACATAGATTTCAAAATAAAAATATAAAATATATCTAGTAATCATATCAATACAAACAATTATTTATTTTTAAAATAAAGTGGAGAAAAAATCCTAGGATAAAAAATGAAATATGGAATCATATTTAATGTTTTAAATTTTTATCTATTATTTTATTATCTTATATGATTCCCTATTATTATTTTTATAGAAACTTCCACCTGCGTTTCAAATAATTAGCAAAAACGGACGATGGGTTTTCAGACTTTAATTTTCATCAACTAACACTACTTCCTTAAAAGATCCGTTATGATTTATTTACGCTCTCAAATCATAGAAATAGAAGGGTTCGCCGATCTGATATTTGAACTTTCCAGGAATCGGCATTGTTTTGAACTGAGTATAAAAAAATATTCATTTAGTATGTGTAAAGGTCCATATCGATATTTTTTTTTTACCTTGAGGTGCATGGTGGCTCCCGATTACACATCACCAAATTTATAGAAACCGGTTGTCATATGGGTGTCATTATTGAAGAACTTCCAAAATGCATTTTTGAACTCAGGGAACTTGGTTGTGCAAGGAATGCCTTTTTCATACTAACAGTCATAATCGAGAATGTGTGCAGTATCCACTGTGAACAACTTTGCGATTTCAGGATTGGTATATATCATTTCAAGTAGATAGGTTTCTTTAAAGTCTGGGTCCAAAGAACGATCTCTCAGTCTGGTGTAGAAGAATATCCAAGGAAGGATGGTTAATGATTTGAATCCGAGTCCCAAATCGAAGAACTGCCAGAAAAACAACGAAACTCCTGGCAAAACATAAAGCTGGAAGTTATCATATACTCGTTCGCGACGATGATACCACAATCTAGTATTATGAAATATAAGATAAACAAATGTTGTGTTGAAAAATTCAAAAAAAATGATTAGGTGGAAAACAATAGCTAATACTTAGCTTGGGGGATGGCTCTGAATATGACATCTTGGACATAAGCCCAGAAGACAGGCTTGACGACAGGCGTGTCTTCAGGTTTGCCCAACTTGATTGGCTCGAAATTATCTTTGGGATATGTATAATATGCGTGCTTGAACTTAAACTGCCATCTTGTATTATAGGGATTGCCGCTCTCCCATGCAATCTTATTATATCGAGGAGTGTTAGTTAGAGATCTGAAAGCTCTGCTGGCGATGGAATTCATCTCGACAAAATAAATGTATTATATGTGTGTTGTGATGATGATATATTTTTTAATTTATTTATATAATTTGGATATTGAAAAAATAATAGAAATTAAAGAAAAAAATATCTTTATTATCAGCAAGGTAATGAAATGTCAAAGTTGTGCATATATTATTATTAGGGGTAACTATTATGATAGAGTTTTAAAGAAATCTCTTTCCATTGATTGTTGCTTGTTTATTACAGACATTTAGGATAGTGTAAAAAGGCAAAACGCGAGTGACTATTTTCAATATGCTTGAAGAATAAATAGGTAAAAAAAAGAAATAGACTCTAAATAATTGTTAATATGGTTTACTATGTTCTTTGATTTTTTATTAAATAGATAATCAAATTATATAAAATTGCATTATCTGTTTATTATTCTTTACTTATTTTGAATTTACGTTCTTTTGCATTTACTTAAACTATATATCAATTAAAATAAATAAAAAAAACTCTATTGCAAGTGTATAAATATACAATTAACATAATTATTATTATTATTATTATTTTCAAAAAAAGTACAAATGAATAAAAAACAATCTAAGTCTCCCAACATCTAACATTATTTTGGAAAGAAGTAACAATAACGATAACCCTTACCAAATCCAGCTCCTTCCAAAATTTAAACTTGTCCAGAATAGAAAATTTAAAAACCTATCCTACCGCGTAAACGAAAAATCTCAGCAAAAAACCCTCCTCCTCCTCAAAATACCTCCATCGCACTCTAAAAATAATCAAATCCTCAAGTCAAGTAGTATGTTTTTCAGTAAATTATGTTTCGCCTCACAAAATAGTAGCTCTTCGAAAAAGCGGTTTCCCTCTAAAAAATTACCAATTTTCTCTTCGAACACACCAAAGAAATCTATCCAAATACCATGCTGAAAGAATGGGTATTTAGGGCTATCCAAAGCAAATCCGGAGTATCTTGGGAAGAAAAATATCAGCCGAGGAAAATCACTGATTTGCTCAACCGAAATACCGCTGAATCCATCAAAAAATGGATTAAGGATTTCGCCACCAAATCTAACCTCTCACAGGATTAACTTCGTTAGCCGGAGCATAATAATCAAAACTAGAACGAACAACAATGTGGTGCTGTTATACATCGAAAGCAAATGGAAACTGCGGGTAAAGGACTTATCCTCTATGGGCGATAAGGCTCAGGCAAACTAACACTGCTCAGTTGCATTGCTGAGACTTTGGGTTTGCATTTCGAGTTATGCACGATTGAAGTTGATAGATTAGCGTTTTTGAGGTAAAAAAACGAAACCACAAAAAGTTAGTGTGTCAAAATTAAGCCTCGGACTAATGGAATCCTGAAAATTCTCTCTAAAAACGCAGATAAAATCAGCAAGAACGAAAATAAAGACAAGGAAGGGAAAAAGCAAGCGAATTCAAAGTTCAAAACAGTCTCAATAAAAAAACATAATTTTACCAAATTAATAGAATATTAGTAGAATAAACTCTCATTCCACGAGTACTACTAACACAAGTCACACCAAAACAATGTTCGTCATACAACAAATCAACAAAGTATACCCTTTTGATCGAAAGATTCTTTTCAATACCGCTCTCCAGAAAACTATGAAGTAGTCAATGGTGCCATTTATATTAACAGCAAGCGAAGAAGAAGTCCCTTTATAATTTGGCAAGTTCTATAGTCTCACAATCACAGAACCGACAGCCGATTAAATGGCAGTCTTTTTCTGGAGCGTGTACCATCTATAAATATTACTGGCTGCTTTCCGGATCCGTCGGTTCGTCAAAGAAAATGAAGTTTATCAACTCATATAATAGCTGTGCAACAAAATTGTGGCTAAGCAGATAATCAGCCTGGAGGAAGTAAGACAGATTGTCGAGATATGCCAGTACAAATTTGAGAGATTGTATCTGTATTTCCAATTTGAAATAAGGGATCCTGAATACTAAAACTAGGGGCAAGCTAGAAGAAGACTTTTAGAGGAGTAGGCAAGAAGGATCCAAGATGTTCGATTCAAGGGGAAGGTTGCCAAATTTACCATACCAGCATTATGATGCAGTCGTGCCAATGACGTATAGCACGAAAGGAAGCTGTGTATTGAATGGAGAAGTTACTTCAGGAGTAAATCAAGAATAAATAAAAGGCAACTAAGTGAATCGATAGGATCATCTAGGATAGTTATAAGCCTATTTAAGCAAATTGGACAGTCAAGTTAACAACGATGTGCTGAAATCGATCAAATACAAATAACCAGAAAAGAGCCATCTCATAGAAAAATGGTATTAAGATAGTTGCTCATAGTTTCTGTCTTCTGAAGGGGAAATAGTCAATCTCAAACACTATTTTAGCATGTAATCTAAATAATATTTTTTGTTATATATATTTCTCATTACATTCTATGAATTTGTTTCGAACTATCAAATAATTAAAATATGATTTTTGAAAAAAAAATATATTTTAGAAAGGAGCATCTTCAAATAAAAAAGAGAATATTGAGATTTATGCAAAAACAAATATTAAGCGTAAATGACAAAAATGACAAATTGAAAGACGGAACCGGTTGGATCGAAATTAAGATTCCAGAGTTGGTTCACATGAATGAGGAAAGAGGCAATCGTCGAAAAACTATAGTCAGGTGGAAATAACTGGCAAGATAACTTCTCGGCATTGAAGACTAAGTTAAATATCTAATATCCTTTACACCATCTTTCTGTGGGGAATGAACAAAGCATTATTCATTGGTATATATATAAATATATACTACAATACTTGAATTGGAAATATATATATATTCATTTAGAAATATAAGTATTTTTTTGTTTAATCTTAGGTTTGAAAAATTATATCCTTAACTATTGCAGAATATTGCAACTGAATAGAATTAGAAAGGAAAGTCAAATTATTTATTTTACTATCCATGAATTTGATTGTTTCTAAAAAATATTCTTTAGTATACTACTTATATTTCAGTTATAAGTTGAATTAGAGCTCAAAAATGCATTATAATATGCAATTACATTTATATTATAAAATATTTATTTGCGTGAACATTAAAATAAAACTAAAAAAATAAAAAGAAATGCGGAGCTCCACAATAATCAAATTACTAGCAGTGCAATAAAACTACAGTCAGCTGACCAGCACAGTTTAAGAATTGAGAGAAAATAAGTAATTAACACACGTAAATATAGCCAATCACTCAACAAATTAACTATGATTATAATTTTGATTGACGCTCAGAGCCGATAAAGACATAGTGAATGAAGTTATCGAAGCAATTAGGCAAATATTGGAGAAAGACACTCACAAAATCAACATCAAATTTAATAGTCTTCGGGTAAATTCAAAAAAAAAAACATATGCATATATTAACATATGAATCCATGGTTTTTTAATATATCCAAAGTTTCTTATTTATGTTTATCAAAAATATAAATTTGTTAAAGCATTAACTTATTGTATGTTTATCAATAAACTCAGTTATTAAAATAATGTTTCGAAACGGGAAACATAGATTTTGTTAACCAAACCGCTACTAAAATCCTTCCGCTCCTCGAACAGATTGCATAGGATTCGAAGAACGAGACTGCCTTCAAAAAATATGCATACGAAGGTGCATTTCAGACCCACGAAACTTCCATGAAGTTTAAAAGTTTCCTCATGAGTATGTTCAAGCTGGTATTAGAATGCATCAATAACTGGGCGTCATGGATCATCAACACCCCGAGAAAGATTCACAACAGCCCGTATGTAAAGGCTTACGACCAGCTCAAGGCAAAAGGAGTGAAATTTGAAAATCACGACAAATATTTTAAGCCTGGTGATTATCAAAGGTTTGTTTAAGGTTATTTTGGCGAACGAGTAATTTTGGGTGTTCCGAAGCAGAATAAGAAGAATATTTCTGATGCCAATAAAATATAGTCGCGATTACTCAATAATGAAAATACTAGTAAAAACCCCTCACAAACCTTAACAAAAGAGGCAGACACATTGAAGCGAAGAAATGTCAAGGAAAACCTCACTTCTATAATATAGTAATAGAGTAAAGGTACTGCCTCATAAAGTTAAGTCCTAAAAGTAATTTGTGTCAAAGCTTGAGCAGTAGGAGAGGAATTTTTAATAAAAGTTGGAGTAATTTTTAAATGATCATTAAAACACTGAAGAAATGTTTACTGCATACGTCAATAAATTTTAAGAGGCGAAATCCCAGGCTTTGAATGAGTACAAAAAAGTATCATATAAAAAAATACAGTAAAGCTCTGAAAGCAATATCTATAAAGTTACTATTTCTAAACCTCCTTCAATGTCAAAAATCCAATAAAAATAGCAATTAAAACATTAAGAGAGACAAACAAATATGCATATCAGTAGTTAAAAGACAGAGGAATAGCTTATTATGACTTCGATAATAAAGCCCGTTGCTATTTCTGAATGTAATCGTCGTATTGAAGATTTATAGTAAACCATCAAACGACTGCATGAAGAACACTCCACCTTATCGAGACAAGTCAAAAAAATAAAGAAGAAGATAGACTACAAATAAATAAATTCCTACCTGAAAGAGCTTATGAAGGAAAAGCGGGAGAAAATGAAGCTGGATTAATAATATAAATCCCTGAAGGAAAATCTTGATCATTCTGTAAAAAATATTATGCACCCAGAGTCACCTATTATCACTAAAGACTCCCAGCCCCTTGATTCGAAACCCGAAATACATAAAAGTATATCTTAATACGTTTTTACCCAATTGACCAAAACGCACACCACCTGCATACCTGGCCAAATAACAACTTGGAGCAGATCAAGAAGGCTATTCTCCAAAGAAACTCTAAGACATAAACATTAATATGGAGATCGGACCGACTGAATGTATATTGCCTCATCAAGCAACATCCCTCTACTAATAGAGTTACTTTCGTCCTTCGATATCAACTAAACTTTTCGGGATTCATTCAAGTCGAATTTGACAACTCAAATCCAGGTAAAACAAACTCCTTATACTTCAAAAATAACTTCATGAACATCTATTTATTTATTTTCCACATACTGAGATATATCATTACAATGTAATAATTAGATATATAGATCTGGAGCAAACCTCTCGAAAATATCGGATCTCAAGCAAATTAATTTTCCCAACATCTCTTCGTCAATTTGAGGCAGATCCATGGACATAATGCTGAAGACATCCAACCAATTATTTGCAAAGTTCGCAACAGAGACTCGGCCAGTTAAAAATGGCAATTTAGGATACCTTTGTTGCTCATTCTATTTTTGGAACAAGGATAAGCTGATACCAACTTATTCGATAGTGTTCTCAAATCGGAAGCAAACAATATCTTAAATTCTAAGCTTACAAAACTGGTATGCAACTATATTAATCAATTTATACATTCTTTTCTTGTACCTGTTGTTTGTTTGTTTTAGAATGAAAGAATTATTGCATAATCTCAGTCTCTAAGCCACTATTTTTAAAAAAGGTAAACAAATAATGGCGAGAGAAACTCCAGTTGGAAAATAGGATACCTGCTGAATTCGTTAAACAAGATGTTTTTGATTGAATTGCAAATGGAGAGCAACCAGAGGGTGAGGGTAAATGTGTTGTAAATGGAGGTAAGATCACATAGTTTGGTGTATACAGGAAATAAAATAGCTGGGCAAGTCTTGAGAAATATTTTATTTCTGATAGGCAATGGACAAGATTCGCAATACATTTAGTGAATTCAACCATCAATTTTAGTAGCTAGGGGTAAAGGTTTGTTTTCCTAGATTTATGATTCTATATTTATTGATTAAAAAAAATATTTTTATCAATTCTCGAAATCTAAAAAAGCATATTATATACATTATCATTTGATTATTTTTATAAAAATATAGATAAAAAAAACCCTGGTTTGTTAATCGAATAATCAGATGTACAGTATTTACATAATTGTGTTAAACAGTATTGTAGTAGATAAAATACAACAAAAATAGGCTCATAGACCCTGATCAAAATCTAATTTATTTCAATTTTATCCCTATATTTTTCTTATATACGACCCCCACATCGCTGCAATTTTTACAGAGCCTTTCCGACTGTTTTACAGGTATTTTGCATTTTTAACATAGTTTTAACGCTGTCAAAACAAACTTATTACTGTTACTGCCCATTTATCTGTTTCTATTCTCTTATTTTAAACACTCACAATAGGTTTCGAGTAGATCCCATCCGCACTTCTGACACATTTTATTTTGCCCACTATTTACATTGTTCGTTATCTAGTGTTTTCGTTCGGAGTCACATGCCGAAGCTGACAGGTCAGGAGTTGCGCGCGATAATCTCAATTTTGGCACATTGGAGAATTGATTGATTTTATTTTATTTATTGTCCTTGAGCATGGTTCTTGCTGTGTTATTTTGACTTGGGGGAAGCGTTTGGGTAACTTGTTGATCGACCATTATGTAAGTATGGCTCTCTGTCTTTAATAACTATAAGTCCTGTTGATAAGTAGAGCCGTGGGTAATTTTGATGAGATCGGTTTTCTTCTGGAGGAAGAAGGGATCTATTAGCTCATGAAAAACAGTAATTTTTAACATTGTTGCATCGGATAACATTCTGATGATATTTCCCGATGCATCTTCATCGAATTTGCAGATGTGCATCTCATCGTTATCGAACGAGTACGGGCATTTTGAAACATCTTGTTTGATGAAAGTATAAGCCAAATATCTCGCTAACATGATGCATGAAAAAGTAGTGAGATTTTCATTGTTGATAGTCTGCATTAGAAACTATAGTCCCTTTCTCCTCTTTTCTACGACTCTGCTGACAAGCGTAAGTATGCCGTTCCTGATCGTGGTGTTGTCATAATAGCCCTGAAATTGTTTAGGGATTTTGCCTTCGTCTACAATCAACATAAAGTCTGCCCTTTCGACCTGTCTTTTGAGGCCTGCAAGATCATATGTGCCGTTTTGAACAACCTTTGTCAGCAGCATTATCGCAAAGGAGAGATAGATTTGATTATTGGCAATGTTAATCTGGCGACAATTGTGATAGCACATTTCGGGTAAATCTTGATATCTGAGTATACTATCGACTCTTTCAGCCTCGCTTATGGGCTTAACGGGAGGAGAAGATGTGACGTATTTGGTCCTGCTTGTAACAATGCCTGGCCCAAGCTCAAGCCCGAATAATTTCATTCTGATACAAATTATGTAAAAAAAATTGGTTATTAATGTTTTAGATATTTTGTTAACAATATATATTTATATGCATATACTTCATAAAAAGAAAATGAAAAACCATCTTCTCTTGTCAAAACTTTGAATAAAAAATCCCCTCATCGTTCATTGAAATATAAAAAGTTAAAGTGATAGAGGGAAATTTTAATATACATAGTCGATATGATTTATATTGATAAAATTTTAATAATAAACTTCAATAAACATTTTTTAAAAAATATATAAAATAATATTAATAATATAATTTTGTCGATAGAACTATATAAAAATATCTAATAAATTTAGCGATCATAATATTATATCGAATAGCTCGTTATAAATATAAGTAATTTAGAGAGCACACCAAAATCAATTCGACAATATTTTTTTTGATGTCTTTTCATTACTATTTTTATCGAATCTGTTTTCTATAATGTAAATAAGTACTATGAATTACTGATACCCAAATGTTTAGTATAACCTTCTAAAAAAAACTATCTGTTCTAAGAATCAATTTTTTATCCTATAATCTAACAAATATAAAAATTGATCAAATATCTATCTATATATTGTATATTTTAAATTGCCATCAAATTTTATATAAAAATAAATAATACAATATATCTTTTTTACAAACTAAAATATCTTGAAAAAAAAAAAACACAAAAAAAAACATTGATCAAGTTTTTATAAATGGAACACAAATAAACCACCCTAGATCTCGAAAAAGCAAGTGCTTTTATTGAAAAACATTTTGATGAGAGTGCTTTGCCATCACTTGTCGAATACATCAAAATTCCCAAACCTCTCCAGAGCTTTCGACAAAGATTGGAATACTAATCAACTCCTTGAAAAAGCTGCCAACCATGTCAAGTCCTGGGTTGAGAACTTTGGTGTCAAAGGACTCACCACCGAAGTCATTAAGGACCCTGATTTTAGCCCAATCATCTTCACTGAGATTCCTGGAGATTTGCCATATACGATATTTTATTATGGGCATTATGACAAGCAACCCCCAATGGAAGGGTGGTTTGAAGGATTTGGTCCCACGATTCCTGTCATTAAGGATGGCAAACTCTACGGAAGAGGAGGTGCTGACGATGGCTACTCCACCTACGGAACAATGCTGAGCATCAAGGCTCTCCAAGAGCAAGGAATAAAGTTGCCTCGATGTGTTATGATCACCGAAGGGGATGAAGAATCAGGAAGTGCTCATATGGCTCACTATATGGAGAAACTTAAAGATAGGATCGGTTCTCCTGAACTCTGCTTCTGCCTAGACTCGGGAACAATCGATTATGAAAGTTTTGGCTCACCAACTCTCTTAGAGGAATGCTCTCAGTAAACTTCACTGTAGAAATTTTGAAACAAGGACAGCATTCGGGTGACGCTTCAGGAATTGTTCCTTCTTCCTTTAGAATTGCCAGAATGATTTTGTCAAGGTTAGAAAATGAACAAACTGGACAACTCCCTCAATGTCTTCATGTGGATATTCCTCCAAATAGATACGAAGAACAATATCACTGTGCTCAAATCAAAGGGGCTGATGCGATCAAGTCCTTCCCTTTCGTCGAGGGAGCGCATCCAATGACAAGCAATCCGCTGACTGCACTCTTAAATCGAGGTTGGTATCCCACTTTATCAGTGGTTGGAGCCTCCTCAATTCCTGCTGTATAAATTGCTGGAAACGTTCTCAGGCCAAAGACCACCCTGAAGCTCTCGTTCAGGCTTCCCCCGACCCTTGATGCCAAATAAGCCCAAAGTCACATCTCCAGAATTCTCACAGAAAACCCACCTTATGGTGCAAAGGTAACCGTGGAGAACTTTGTGTTCGCAAACGGTTGGAACGCCCCTGCTTATAGTCCATTTTTGGCTTCAGCAATTAACGAGGCTGCTGATAAAATTTTCAAAAGACCTACTTTAACGATTGCAGAAGGTGGAACCATACCATTGATGGGAATGTTCTCTGCACTATTCCCAAAAGCCGAGTATGTGGTAACCGGAGTCTTAGGTCCAGAGGCTAATGCACACGGACCCAATGAATTTCTTCATCTTTCATATGTGAAGAAACTTATTACCGCAATGGCTTTGATCCTGGGCAGAGTTAGTGACCACTACATCGCTAAGAAAACCAAATGAAGATGATGATTTCTTTATCTGTTTAGCTTGTTTGATGTGATCTGGATGAAACCATTACAAAAATTAAAAAAACACATAAATTAGAAAGAAACCTATATATATCCTCCTGACTGATTTTGTGGATAAATCAAATTATAATACATACCATCTAATAATAGTATTACATATATGTTTTAAGATGACATCAACATTATTTAGATAGCTAAGATAGACCCTTATTGCCTGTCCATATTTTTTTAATTTCAAAATATAACATATATAATTATATAAAATGCATAAAAAAATAAAATAAAAAAATTTTAGTCTCAAGATAAACCCTCTTAAAATAAAAAAACATAAATATATATAAGTAATATATTTATTTATTTATATATGTAATTTAAGATACGTTAGAATGTTCCTTCTAGTGTACCATAGGCTTAAACAAGGAACTTCAAAGAAATGAGCATCGCCTAACTTGAACATCGTAGTACACCAATCAAAGAACTCTCTCCATCGAGGAGATTCCTTGCATAAACTACCTTCTTCGGGACTCCATCTTCAGTAAAATTTATGACTCAGGATCCAAACAGAAGCAAAATCCATCGGCGACATTATACTCGACAAATAATAATAATAATAATAACTCACAGAATAACAACAAATATAAGTCGACTAACAATAACTCTTATTATCAAAGCCAGGTTACATCATCCGATATCTCCGTAAATAAAGAGCATTAATTAAAATCGCTGGTACTCAAAATGCAAGCATCAAAACACCAAGGCTATTACGACTATCCTGCCTGGCTTGATCTGCATAAAGCTGTCTTCCCCACTTACTAAGGTATGGCGTAAACGAAACCGATGGGAGAGATCTGGAAGATTATGAGGCTTGTCAACTTTGGGGAAATCCTCATACCCTCTGGACTCGTTTTCGAAATTATCAAAGTTTTGAAGATCGACAACACCCCAACCTAAAAACAGAAACTTCTACTGGAGAGCATCAACTAATTCCTCAAACTTAATAGTATGAAGGCTTCAGTCTTCTCCATTAAATAGCTGAACACATATAAACCAGTCATTAACATTCTAACGGAGTATTGCTCAAAAAACGATACACCGTCTAAAAAACAACCTCATAATAATGTCAAGAGCGTTACATTCCTTAGTCAAGATAGATCCGCGAACATTTTTGAAAGCTTATATTCATAAGCTAAACTCCGAAGCGAGCGAAAATCTCTGAACTCTGTGAATAAAACAGAGGGAAAAGTTGACAGGATGTACCTTCAGTCCTCAAATCAACAACTACCCAGTTAGTAATGAATACTCAATACGAAAGAGTAGGCACACGGTACATAATTATTTGACAAGCTAAGCGCTCAAAACTTTAGAGGAATAAAATGAACTCGGATTTGAGTTCAGGGCCAAGCCTATCGACTGGTCTCTGTTTGATAGCTCTCCATAAATCAAAGGAGCATCTGGTCATATTGAGAGATACCTAAACAGTTACGAAAAGAAAAGAAAAGTGTTAAATGAAAAACCTATTTATCTCAAATATTGTGATCGAAAATGAGAGATTCACTCTGGTTTATCAAGTTTATACTCATTTTTTTGTATATATATTTTTTCCCTTATTTCACCTGGTAGATGGATTTTTTAGGCCTACAATTATTAAAATATCTGCATCATATGCATGTATTATGACAAAAGATTCTTAATTGTATTAAAAAAAAAGCTATAACAATATTTTATATTATGATTTGTGGAGGTTACATATCATCTATCTATAAAATAGTCTAAAAATAGAAACAATGAATCAAACAGTCGAAATAATGATAGAAAAAGGGGAAAAATAAACTTCAACAACCAATTTTTTAAATTTAATATTTTTTAAAAATCAATACAAGAGTTATTTTATATCATAAAATATATCGTGTTTATTTTAAATTCGAAGATGCCTCCTAAAAAGATAGAAGAACCAAAACAAATTCCACTCTGGGGAAAGCCCGGAAACACCTTGAGAATGGGAATCGTCGGAATGCCCAATGTGGGCAAGAGCACCACGTTCAATCTACTCTCCAAACTTAATGTTCCAGCTGAAAACTATCCTTTTTGCACCATTGACCCCAACAAAGCCAATGTCATTGTCCCAGATTAAAGGTTCACAAAACTCTGTGAAATATTCAAGCCTAAAGGATAAACTGCTCCAGTATGATATCAATTTTTTTTTTATATAATTATCTTTTGTTTTATCATAATCGCTAACACTTTTTGTTCTATCTCTTCTTTAGGTCCTCCAAATTGTTGATATTGCCGGGTTAGTACCAGGAGCTTCGAAAGGGGAAGGTTTAGGAAACGCATTTTTGAGTCACATCAAAGAAGTCGACGGGATCTACCACGTCCTCAGAGCATTCGAGAATGAGGAAGTTACACATACTGAAATTGACGTAAACCCAGTTCGTGATGCTGAAATTATCTGCACTGAGCTGGTCTTAAAAGATCTCGAATTTGTTAACAATCGAATCTAAGACTGTGATAAAAAAATAAAAAGAGTTAACGACAAGGAGGCAAAGGCCGAAAAAGAGCTGCTCGAGAAAGTCGTGGCTATGCTAGAGGCCAACAAATGGGTGCGAACTGGAGTCTGGACGGCAGACGAAATCGAACTGCTGAACACTCATAGGCTCCTAACGGCCAAGCCGGTCTGCTACTTGATCAACCTATCAGAGGCCGATTTTTTGTCAAAGAAAAACAAATTTCTTGGTCAAACGAAGAAATGGATCGACGCAAACATGCCTGGAGAAATCAATCCATACAGTGCCGACTACGAAAAAACTCTTCTAGCGTCGCAAAAAGAGGAGTCAGCCAAATCCATGCTGAGCAGGATAATTAAGACAGGGTATACTGCCCTTGATTTGATTTACTACTTCACCATCGGAGAGTCGAAGTGAGAGCGTGGACTGTCAGAAAAGGACAAAAGCTCCCGAAGCCGCTGGGGTGATCCATTCCGATTTCGAGAAAGGATTCATCTGCGCAGAGATAATGAAGTATAGTGATTACATCGAACTTGGTAGCGAGCAGGCTGTTAAAGCCTAAGGAAAGTATCGTCAACAAGGAAAAGAGTATGTTGTGTAGGATGGTGATATTATCCACTTCAAATTTAACGTTGGAAAAGGCAAGTGATAAATGGTTCTTACATATCCCATTCATATTAGAATTGTATCATAATTTTTTGTTTTAATATAGTTGGATATGGTTAATTTAGAAAAACAATAACTATATTAGTGTTTTGCTAAAATTATGATAACTTCTAGAAAAATAGTATTAAGTGGTTATGGAAATGCAATTTTATGCTATATTATTAATAAATATCTTGAATTTGAAGAAAATGATAGTTTATGGAGAAGCAGTAACGAGAAAATGTAGAAACAAAATTGGACAAAGTTTTATATTTTTTTTAATAAAAATATACATGAATGCTAATTATTTATTCTCTGATAATTCAGAGCAAATAGTGTAATTTCCTCGATATTTTATATATCGAAACTAAATAAGAAATAGAAATAAAAATGAATAACTAAAGAAGAAAAAATATGTGTCCGGTTCTTGCTATAAAATTTATGTGAAATAATTTTGTTATAACTATTTTTCAATGTGAATCGCTATGCAGGGCATTTTGAACCAGACGATATGCTACAAGTGCACCTGCATTTACAGGGAATGATCGAAGCATGCAGATCAAGTATCCCTTGAAGAACCCATTCCATCCGTGGGCTGCGTATTCAACTTGGAAGCAATGTCTCAAATCTAGTGATCAATTAAAACAAATAATTGAATATTAATTTTTTAAATGTATTTACTTTTGTATTTAGGATTTTCAAAACTATCTGTCTGAAGTAATGTTTTCATATAGTCCAAAGGATAATTAAAGCACCAATAAGTAGTTCCTCCGATACCTCCAGCGAGGAGAGGCACATAAAAAGGAGTATCCTTTTTGGATACTCCCTCTGGCGTCAATACCATTGTGAGATAGTCAATAACAGTGAAGAAGAAGCACAAACCAGTGCTTTCTCTCAATGTTGTTGGCAGCTGTCCTTTGTTGAGCCCACTAAATCCGTGCTTCTTGAAAATAACTAAAGCTGCATTCAAGGAACCTGAGTATATTTTCTAGCTCGCATTCTTCTGAATTTGAATTCGTATACGAGTGTGTTAGATCGGGCATACGAGTAGAGAACTGACTAGTCCAGTGAGAAATGCTGAAAGGGCACTGTATTGGATTGGTAGGTTGGTGGAAGTGATGTTGAAGAATGATCGCACTTTTCGTTTGGTTGATTCGAAGGTTCCGAAACGTACGGAGCCTATGAGGCCTATTCCCATGAGAGGAACAAGGGTTCCTTTGTAAAATCCCATCGGTCCTTATTACTTCATGACATTCTTAATGACATCAAATATGCCATTATATTTTTTGACAGGCCCTTGTGTCTGGAGCATTACTTTAATTTTTTAGAATGGCTGCATAATGAAGACTTGAGTCCACCCCGCAACTAGTCCACCCGAGAAGTCTTTAATAGTCTGAAGAGACATGTAATAATAGTTAAATAAAATTTATGTTTAATATTATCCAAAAAATGAGTTGGATATTTATTGGGGATAGTAGACACTTTTTTTGTAGATTATAATAATTTATTTCACATCAAACATAAATATTAAAATAAATAAATATTCAATATCTAGTTTGTTTTTTACGTGCTTAAAATAAAAGAAATAACAGTATATAGATTGTTGAAAATTAAGTTACAATTTTGTACATTATTGTATTATTACTATATTTTTCATATATATTTTTTTTGGGTTAATATGTATTTCTTTTTTTTTTTTAATTTTGGTAAAAACCTAATATATTTTTTTCAATCCAATTCATCTACAACAATATTGTTTGCGATCTTAAATGTTGTAGTTTTGAAGATGTCTTTGTTTTCTCTGTTCAAGTAGCCCACTCCCTGTTCTTTGAGTAACCTCGCCACTCCTTCACTTAAAGTGGGGGTAATCTTGCTAAACCAATCATCCCAGTACTCCTACTCTTTCTCGCTTTGGCAAGCCTCCCTCAAACTTTTGAAACATTCGAACAGGTGCAGATGGGTCTCGGCCGAGGGGTTCGCTTGATGCTTGTCCCTGATATATACACACATTTCATCCAAGGCTCTCTTGACTAAATCTTTTTTATTGTTTTTGATCATCTTCATGAAGGTGCTGATGGGTTCCTTAGGGTCCACATGCTCCACATCGTCTTCTTCGAATGTAAACTTTTTTAACCCTTCCACCATCAAGTGCTCCTGGTCTCCTCCCCCACTTGTACTTACGTACAATCCTGAATCCTGGTCTCTATATCTGACCAGACAAATTTCTTTTTGTCATCTTTATAAGACTTAAGCTATTTCTCGATTAAATTGAATTCTTTTTTGGTAGCCTCACATATGGGAGCAATTTTGGCTTGGAATTTTTTTTCCGGGTTCAAATATTCGATAATTGTTGGGTCCAATGGAGGTAGGTCTTCCGCCTATTCGTTAAATACTCGGTAAAACACGGATTGGTACATGTATTGCCTTGCAGGGTTGAAGGTCATCTTAGGTTTTAGAGACTCCTCTTCTTCTTCATCTTCTTCTGTTGGCTTGGAACAGAGGTTCATGTTGTCGATGAGTTATGAAATGATGTCCCGCTGTGATTGGGAAGCTTTGGGAAGACTATTGAACTGATACTGGCGCACTCCTTCGGAGGTCGGCAGCTGCACCAAGTAGAAATACTCTCCTTTGGTTCCAGATTTGTATGGAATCATAACCATCAGCCTTGGAGAAACACCGTTCTTGTTGTTTCTCGAAATATACCGAACTAAGGCATAACGGTTGAGTGTCAACATGGAGAGCACAAAGGAGGAAAAGAGCTTTCGACTGTAAAGATCTTATGCATCTGGAAGCACCATATCGACGTTGCTCATGAAAGCTTGTCTAGGAATCTTGTCTTTGTTCACGAAGCCCAAAACCTTTAGACACTTTTCCTCCAGTACTTTCATGGCCATCCCGCTAATTTTTGATATAGGGACAGTAATTTTGGCCATATTGGAAAGCCCCGACGATCTCGTCTTCCGGGATTGCCTCGCCGGAGTTATCTCCTGCAACATGGTGCATCACGTCGCGAACAAGTGAGTTGGCTTTGATATGAGGGTTGAAGTCTTCTTTTTTGTTGTACCTTTTCAGAGACTTGAGCTTTTCCTCCCTCGTCTTTTTATAGGTTACAACATCAATACTGAGTCCTGGAGCTATCTGCAGCTTTCCTCTGTAGAGGGCGACTGGATTTAGTTCTTTCTTACGGAATTGACGATACAGCTGGATTGCCATGGATGCTGGGAAGATTTGGATATTGTCGGGACAGGCTTTTTTGAGTTTCAGAATAACTTCACAATTTTACAGTTGCCTGGCATTCGTGTATGTCGTTCCGTGGAGGCTATCAGCTTCGGGTTCGTAGCCCTCCATAAAATCAATGGTGATGAGGTTGATCTTGACTCCACTTTTACTAATCAAGTTAATCAATGGATTTAATAGATTGGTATTCACCTATCCCGACCCGTTTGTAAACATGAACACTCGTTTTTGCGACTTTCTTTTGGCCACGAAGTTGTCGAGTTTCTCTACCGCAAATTTTAGTGCTTCCAGAATCTCACCTCCCTCCCTATCGTTTTTTATCTCGAGTGTACGCAGGGCTTCGATGTTCCGGACAAAACTTAAGTTGGGCTTAGCAAGTTATACGATTTGGACGAGGCCATCTTCGGAGTCGTTGTCCCCGAAGAATATCATTCCGATTTAGTGGTTGGAGTTGTTGAACATCTTTTGCTGCAGAAGAGTCTGACGCACTCGAATGAGAGTCCGCTGCGCGATATTGAGGAGCTGAAAGGCTCAGACATGGAGCTACCGGTGTCAATCGCAAGTATGATAGCTTATTTTGCCATTTGATAAAACTATGCCTAAATTAATCGAGGTATTTTTTATATAATATATATATATATGAATATATATATCTAGAAATAGTAATTAAATAAAAATATATAAGAGCGACTAATAGTATTTTTATTTAAAATGGAATTTAAATTATTTAGTTATGAATGTTTCGGATAATCTGATAAAAATTATATATTAACCGCCGATTCTATCTATTCCAAATAAACTTTACAAAATGCAAGAATTGCAAATAATGTTGTGGGGTCGGTAATATCTTTATCTTAAAATAGAAATACTTTCCTCTCTATCTTGGACCCAAATATATAGTATATTATAGTTTTATATAAAATTCTACTTATTATTCATTTCGAATGAGTATGAAATATATCTCTATATATTATGCTACCTTATAATGAGAATACTATCATGTTTTAGTGTTGTTGATGAGTTATAAAAAATGATGATCGAATATTTCGATATTGGCTGCCTATTCCTTATCGTTGATAATTTTTTGTTATCGAAAAAATATTATATTTATAGTTTTTTTCTGTTTAATGTTTTCCTTTCTTCCTCTCTATAAAGATGTCCGATTATCTGACTTCCAAACAATTCTTTGGTTTCTATCGAATGAGATCGAAGACACATACTATTTTGGCTCTAACTGTCGAAATGGATGAGTTGGAATATAATATTGGAAATTATAAGTCAGAATTTCTGAGACACTTTCATGAAAAGGTTGCTAGACAACAAAACCGTTTCTTCCTGCGTAACTATGGGAAACTGGCAGATTATTTATTTATTTTAAAAATTATTAAATTAAATATTTTACATGTTCTTATTGGTGAATTTATGGACTATCGTTTTATTTTTTTAAATTATTGGTTTAATAATAAATAAAATTCAAATCGATAATAATGAACAAATCATAAATTCCTATGTGTTTAGATGTGTATACATGTATATATTTGATGTATTAATATATTGATGTATTGATATGGTTTTTTTTAAAATATAAACAGTCACATAATATACTTTTTTCATAAAAAATACTAGAATGATAGAGTAAATCAGAAGAAAGTTTCCCTATTTCTTCGTCATACTAATAATTCTGATACTCTTATTCGAGTATTTCGTGGAACTCAAACTTGTGTGGATCGATCTGCAGCCTTCCAGTAAGCCAAATTAACCTTTTAATGATAATAAAAAAAAAATATATCATTGCCATTTAAAAAATAAAAAATCTAGTACTCATTAACATATGTTTTTTTTTATTAATACATAAATTTAGGTACTGCAGGGATCGTTGTATTCTTGATAGTTTATAACGCCAGTGTCATTATGCTTATATGGTCAATCATAAAGACAATGTCTGGTGAACCTGGGAAAGTGCCAACATTTTGGGTAAAAAAATAATAATAATAATAAAAAAATGAAAAGCGCTTCATTCTAACATAAACAAAAATTTGACAAACAACACACATATTTTAACTATCATTTCAAAAAATAAACTGACAGGGGTATTTCATGACTGAACCTGATAATAAAAAACGCAAATACTGTCTTTTCTGTCACATCTATAAACCCGAAAGAACCCATCATTGTTCGACCTGTAACAAGTGTGTTCTGAATATGGATCATCATTGGTAAAAATACACATCCCCAGCAAATCAAACAAATAACTGAATACTTATATTTCTTTCTTTCGCATTGTAGTCCTTGGATTAACAATTGTATCGGATTCTATAACAGGAAATTCTTTATCCTGATGCTGTTTTATACCACCCTGACCTGCTTTCTTCAAGCTATAGGGATCATAGCAGCAGTTCCTGCTATGGTGCGATAAATTGCTGTAATAATTTTTATACATTTTTGAAAACTCATGAGCTATTTCCAACAAATAAAAAAAAAAATAGTTTTTTTTTTTAAATACTTATTTTTTTTTAAACAAATTTTTAGAATGAAGCACCTGCCTTGTCGTATTTTCGGAACTTGATAATAATAATAGCATTCGTGTTCAATATGGTGATCCTTGTGACTATCATAATTTTCTTAAAGTTCCACATCGAACTCATCCTTAACAACACAACAACCATTGAGACACTGGAGCTCAAAAGGTCTGGAAATCCAGAAGCAAATCCTAATCTCAGCGTAACAACCACAATAATATCATCTGGGAATTCATTCATAATTATTTACTAACGCCATAAAACTCTATTTATTTTTCTTCTTCCCCTCTTTCAGTACAATATTGGTAAATACTATAACTGGTTGCAAGTGTTTGGGAAAAATTCATGGAACTGGCCTTTTCCTATTTTTTGCGAAAGCGACGGCCCAGCCGGAGACGGGGTGGTCTGGCCCAAGCGAGCTGCTGAGTGAAAGACATAATATGCAAATCGACGATAATAATATGCATCATTATATCAATTTTTTATATATTGGACAAAATTACAATGTATAATAAAAAGTTTTTCATTAAAAATAAATAAATGTATATAGCTTGCGTTAATATCGAAAAATCATTAAAATTATTAGATTGATTAAATGAAGTCATAAAATTGTATCGAATTCTGAATTTAAGGAGACTGGCTACATATTTCTATTTTTTTCACATTATTAACTTTATGTTGTAAATAAATCAGAAATTGATTTTTTCTTATTGCATTTTTTGTTTACTAAAAATTTAGAAATAAAATATCCAAACATATATACACACAAATTATGGATATACATATATATATATTTATTGGAAATCATAAATGCGTAGTAGGATTATTAATTGTTGCTTCTTCCATGTCTGCTAAATCCATCACAAACTAAATCCCAACCTATTTTTAACAATGAGTATATTTCCTCTGATACTAGTCTATTGTCTCTTTGAGAAGCACACTCTGGTCCAATCGTGATATCTTGCTATTCAGTTAGTATTTCAGAAACTTGTTGAGATCCTCCTCTTACCATTTCAGAATGTCCTGTCCCAAGTGTCTCAGCATCACCATTGAGAAGCAGATCACCATATTGCAGTCGGACAAGCACACAAGTCTCCACAAGTGCATCATTGTTTCGATAGGGCTGTCATAGGAAAAAAGAGTCAGAAGCCATCTTGTGGCAAAGTAAGCCACCGACAACCCCATCGATGAGATGTGCTCATGCACAAGCGGCAGTTCTTTCTCCACTTAGGATTCCAATAGATTTAATTTAGAGTTGAAGCCTTAGATGTTGATCTGAATATGCTGAACTTTATTTAGAAGGGTGCGGCAAAACCAAAAGCTGACGTGCTCACTAAAACCGTACAGAAATGCAGCAGCGATGTAGTTCAATCCTTGAAAATATGAGTCAGTCACTGCCAAAGCTCGGAGAAGCCTGTTTAATTTAATTTGTCCTTCAAGTTGTTCGATTTCTTCGGTGAGAAATGTTCGATCCAGATCCCTCGAGTACTCGCTACCCTCCTCCTCGGGAGGAATTGCCGAAGCTAGATTTTAATATTTATCTCTTATGCCTGCTTCAGCTGACTCTGTGATTTGGGTGATGGAGCGCCAGAGTGCAGCGTCGAAGGCATGTGTCTGGAGGGATTTTTTAAATAGAAAGAATGTGACGGTTTTGTAAAAGGATTTTCGCAAAACTCGGATTTTTAAAAGATCGTCAATTTCCAGAAAGGACGCTACCCTGGTTATCATAGTCTCATCCAGTTGATAAAATACTTGGGATTTATCTATTCTGACTTGATTAAGCGACTGCTGTTCAATGTCTAAATGGTTATCTTAAGCACCGATAAGTAGTTATTTGGTGGATTTCGGTGTTTCGGTTGCAACCAACGAATCTGCGGTAAAGGAAGGTGGAAAGCGAAATATTTCACTAGCGGGGCTTTCTTATATCATCGCAGCACTTAAAAAATTAGGGTTGTTTACGACATGATGTACTTGACATTTACTTGTCTACAGTTTGAGAAATATTTCTGTGTCTGATTTAATCTCCCCTGATTTAGACTGGAGAAGCTTGGTGCTGCTATTTTGCGCAGGTTTGCTTGCGAAGGTGGGCCGAGCCATATAGTGTTCTAGCTCCGATAATGAGACTGTCTTCTTGTTGAGCCTTACTTCTCTCTCCGGTGGTTATTATTTGTACTTTATTAGTAATTATGCTGAAGAGGTAGAAGAAGATAACGAAGAGGAATTCACACTGTTGGAATCGAGGCTGGGTGGTTAAACCATATTTTAAATGTGATTCATGTCAGCGACTCTGTTGGAATTATTTTATCGCTTAGATGAAGAGAAACGATAGTCAAGTTCTATGTGCTGATTTGGAAAAGAATTAACTGACGAGTTAGCAGATTATGGTTTCACTGTCTATTCATCTTATTATTATTATTGTTATTATTGTTATTGTTATTCCAATGACCTGGCTAAACAGTTTAAATTTCTGTGGGCTTCAGATTCTTGATGCTTCAGCTCTTTTTCAATCTCTTCATTAACTTCTTTTTATTGTGGGTTTTGCTTTTTTGAAACCTCCAGACTAGTTTTGATTGGGTTGATATTTTTGGAAATGGCGAAATTCTAGGAGATTATGGCGTTCGAGTTGTCTCTGCCTGTAGATTCATGGTTGTACTTTAAGAGTATCGTCGAGAGGGTGCTGTAAGGCTTGGAAGGGGGGATCGGCAACGGTGCTGCTTCGACAAACATATCAAAGCTGTCTTCCAACTAGTTTGTGGAAGCTTGCTCCCCAACCCCAACCCCAACCCAACCCCAACCCCAACCCAACCCCAACCCCAACCCCAACCCCAACCCCAACCCCAACCCCAACCCCAACCCCAACCCCAACCCCAACCCCAACCCAACCCAACCCCAACCCCAACCCCAACCCCACCTTTCTAGTTAAATTAGATTGGTCTGTTTTTTTTTATCTCTTTCTGTTGTATATATATATATTTTTTTAGAGCTTGTGTTTTTCTTTTCTTTAATATCTTATATTGGCAATGAAGAGAGAAATAAAAAAAATAGATAGATAAATTATATATATGTTTTTTTTTAATTTGTACTTTATCTTTTTTATATATTTTTATAAAATATTATTTTTATATTTCAAACAATAATTCTTTATATATATATATTTAGCGATATATATCGATGAGGGGTTTGAATACTTTCATATATAGAAGTAAGTCTATCTATTATTATTTTTGTTCATCTATTCTCTTGAATACCCATTTTATTCATAGTTGTTTCAAAAATGTTTTTCAAACTCATGCTGCTTCATACTTATTATGTTTTTTTTTATTATTATTTAATTAGCAGAAAACAATTAAATTCATAATTTTTAGAAATATAAAATATATTAACAGTATCGAAAAATATCTATTTCTAAAAAACAAATATTAAAAAAAAATCAGACATCAGGCTCGGGAAAACCTTCGATTTCTTATTCTGACACAATATCATAGTCTCTCAAAATCTCAAGAACTCTCTCTTTCTCTGCTTTGGCAATTCGTCGAAGTCGATTCGGATTTTCATGCACGCCAGCTTCTCTTTCATATCCTGGACTCTTTTCTTTTATTTTTTGGCATTCTCCGCCTCAATCTTCTGTTCTCTCTTCCTGAAGACCCTCCTTTCGAACATCCCTTGATGGCCATCATGGCTCCCTTACTAAAACAGCAACACACATCTCGAATGCAAACCACATACATTCCAGCCTGGCTAGGAATTTAAACGTAAATGAAGCTAAAATCCCACAATAATAGAGAGCGTACTGATGTCAAAATATTATTTTTATAGATAAAATATAATGGTCGAATTATTTAAGGATAGACACAAATATAAAAAGCTGTAAGTTGTTTGGGAGTGTGAGAGAAAGGGGCTTACCATCATGCAAATGAAGGCGCCAACCGTATAAATAAGGTTCCACCAGCATTCATGTTCGAATTGGCATGCGACGTCCAAAAGGCCGAGTTTGCAAAACAAGAGGTTACTACATGTGGGAGGTACGGAGTCTCCGAACGACTTCTGGTAATTGATGGTTGATTTAATACCCGCCCACATTTCTGGATGGTCTGCTGGTTCTGGGAATTTTGTTCCCACATGATATTGCCACTGGTAATATATTCTCGTTTCAACGGTGGCCATTTGGAAAAAAAAACAGTGTTTTTTCTTTATTATTTGAATACAAACAAATTTAAATGATTATTTAAAAATAATACGCTCTTATTTAATTTTTATAAATAGCAGATATTTAAAACATCTTATAGATTTTTTCGCTAAAAAAATATGAAAGGATAAATAATTTTCAAGTAATAAAGTATTGTTTTTGGATTTTCTATTGTTTTTTAATAGGCAACATATATATAGGTTGGAGAATCGCTGATTTGAATCAAATTTTAACGGAGTCCCAAAAAGTTACTGAGATATTGTCGGGACTCGTTTATACTTCATCTGCAATGCTATTTTTATATTTTGATTTTTTGCTAAATTATGGCTATTATATGTATTAATCAGAGAATATATTATTATTATTAACTAATTCAAATAAAATAATAAAATATGAATTAAACGATAATTGTAAAAATACATTTATTTCTATTATTTACTTCATCTTATTTTTTAAAAATATAGATTCATATAAAAATAAATATATCTTTATATTTTATAAAAAAAAAAAACCATGCCATTGTCTCGATGTCAAGCCTATTCACCTTATATATATTTTATATGTTAAGAATAATACTAACCAATGGATTAGCCTCATCAAAAAATTAGATATCATTAAAATATTATATAATCTTATTTATATATAACATATATATCAACAAACTTCAAATTTAAATAAATTAATACAAAACATGATCCACAACAAACAGAAGTTGAACAAGAATAATAATAATAATAATAACACCACCCTTTCCGATGAAGAGCGCTTTAAAATGGCTACCATCAGGTTGATCAAGACCAAAACCACCTTCCTCCTGATGGGGCCGCGAGGCTGCGGCAAAACGACCCTCGCTCGAAATATGCTCGAGTAGGCGGGAATGCCCTATATTACCATTAATTGCGTCTTTGCCGACAAAAAACAGAGCTTCTTAACGGTGTTTTACCATCAGCTCAGGTAAAAATTGTTGCACAGTGACGAAGCGGAGTAAAAAGAGTCTGGTGAGGAGGAAATGGCCCCGAATTTCACGAATCTTCCCAAACTGTGCAAATGGCTTCAAGACATCTGGGGCGGAGAGATCTATCCTAAAAAAACAAGATTTATTTCTGAAGTGAGCAATGCTGGATGTCTGTATGTTTTAGTGGACAACTTCGAGGAATACAAGTCAGGAGATAAGTTTATGAAGAACCTCTACAGTTGGACGAAGGACCTCGTTGAGTTCGATATCATTATTTGTTTGTGGGCTATAATGATGAGAAGAACTCCTCCCAGCACGAATATCCGTTCTGTTTCATGCGGAACATCTCGATGCCGTATCCGAGTCTCGAGACCCTGAAAAACATACTAAGGGAGCACTACGAAAGATAATTTAAATATGATTTTACAAAAGACAGCACAAAGTCAAGCACAATTTCGACCATCTTTCGAGGCTATTGACCTGTTATGTGATCGAATCACTGCAAATTGTAGACAAAAGTATCAATACTGTCAAGAAAATAGGCGGGGCCATGATGAAGAGCATCTTCCAATTTTTCGATGAAGACTACGGAGCATACAAACACCCATAGAATGACTATAAAACATCCATCGAAAAGGCCCTCAGTAATAGCAATGTCAAAGAATTATGGAAACTGCATACTGATACGGGTATATTCAATGAGATCGAAATTCAAAAGGTGAAAGAAATAGGAAAAAGCGGTCTAAATCCTTCATCAGAATAAAAAATTATCATAGCTGACCATCTTCCAGAAAATCTCCGGATATTCTATCCCGCTCTATTGGAGAGTGAGTCTATTTTTAGCAGAGAACACTGCTGAAACCGAGGACCGTAGACGATTTAAGGACAACAAGTTCGTGGCTCAAAGGAGAAGAGGGAAGTCCCAACCACTGAGAAGATTGGAGACCAGCAACAGAAGACAAGACATATTCAGAGTGGCTGGCCATCGCTGATTCCTTGGAGGACCAGATAAGGTAAACAAAGGAGAAGAAGTATGCCGGCCACTCCTTGGACTACTATTCCTGCATCGACTACCTGAGGAAAGCCTAGCATTTTACTTTTACGGGAAGAAACGGTGGCTTCGGACTGGGAAAGGTGGAGGGGAGGCTCGACGAGAAAGATGCATAATTATTTTTAAGTTTCCACGGTTTGAATATAAGACAATTTATATGAAAAACCCATCTATATAAACATCTATATAAATATTTATAAAATCTGTTTTTTTGTTAGCTCTTGATGACTTTTTGAGATAGGTTTTATGCAATGCTAACATTTTTTTAATTTCATAATTTTTTTATGAATTTTACAAACTTATATAGCTAAAAATGTTCATCAAATCATCTATGATAATTTATAAAAATAGTTACTCTAGACTCGTCGAAGTACATCGAATTATTGACAACAACAGAAAGCTTAAAGTTGTCGCCAAACCACCAAATAAGATTATTTTTAATAATATTAATCCCCTTCCTTATTATTCTCAAATATTTCCATGTTTTTTTAAAGAAATTGTCTTTAATCCAATCATAATATATAGTTAATAAATATATGTGTTTTAAAAAAATATCGCTTAAAAAAACACTCAGTATAATAATACCTGCCGGCAAATGATTCATTCTATTTATTAATATTTAATAACCAATAATAAAATACCTATTAATTTTTAAAGTAATATTTTTGAAACGATACTATTATGAAAATTATTAATATAACATCGAAGACGGTCAGCCAATATTTGATTCTTCGGTATCGTACCCCCAAGGACAAAACTAGTAACTTATTTTTCTCGAAATTCTGAGTGGCATCAATGAATTCCTACCTTCAGACTTATAAATATTTCTGTTTTTTCTCACGCCTTTCGTCCTCTCTTGTAGTTTCAGTTCCAACAAATTTTTAAATCCCTCTCCGATACTGACTGCATTCTATTTGTTACGCTACCGATTGGTGAATCCCTTTTGCACCACCAACAGTCTGGCGCTTAAATCCTCCGCCATGTTCTAACTGTGGCACCTGGTTGTGGGTCTGAAGGTGAGAGTGGCTCTTTTCGCTCTTTTTTTGAGCACCATGGATTCGTTATCTAGCTTTTTGGCCAGTTTATGGATAGGAGTTAAATTGATAGAAGGATTAATAATTGGATTAAAGGGCATTCTAGATTGTTTCATCGATGATTTCAGAATGTTTCTTGTGATTTTTGATGTTTAATATTCGTGCTGATCGATTGTTGGACCACTTGTGAAAATCACGGTTTTTGATCGATGTCGGATATTATCGTTATTGTTATTGTTATTCTCGTGTTCGTTTTGCGAAATCGTAAATTTGTTTTAGTCAGCAGAAGGCTACGGTATTTCTTTTCTTCTCCTGGGATGCAGAGACTTTAGTTTACGCTTTCTCTCAGCTAGGATTTTATTATGTTGCTGAGACGAATAAAAACCGGCTTTTTTCTCTTCGTCTTCCTATTGACCGAGAATATTTGGGCGAACTGTTGTTGTTTGCTAGCGTAGTGATCTGCATCGGAGTATAGATGATGGGCTGAATAGAGAACTTGTGAACAGATGATTTATTATTGGAACGTTCTCTTGAATAAAACGAAGCTTTTAGAAACCTTTTAAACTCTTTAGACTGTCTGGTCTCCTAATGTTCTCCTAGCAACATATAAAACAAAAATATTTTTATTAAAGAATACTAAAAGGAATTTCCTATTGATATAAAAAATATGTATTTTATTATTTGGTAAAAAATAAAAACTATCAAAGTCAATTAAAATTAAAATTTAATTATCCGATACATTATGTTTTATTTTTTAAGATCTTTGTCTTTTTTAATACAGAGTTATATTTTTTATAGATCCGATTGGTCTTTTCTATAATCACTTTTTGGCTGTTTGAACTGCGAGTCTTTTTCCTTCTTCCATCGCGTCCTCCAAAGTACCTTGCATGTAGAAGGCTGCTTCGGGATAATCGTCTCCTTTTCCTTATAACAAAGCTAAATTAATACAGTTGAACATTTAAAATATACATTAATATTGCATCTATAAAACTTGTTACCTGAGAATGCAGAGATGGTATCTTTGAGCTCGACGAACTTTCCTTTTCTGCCTGTGAATACCTCGCTCATGAAGAATGGTTGCGACAGGAACTTCTGGACCTTTCTGGCTCGTGCGACTGTAAGTTTATCGTCTTCGGACAACTCGTCCATACCCAGAATGGCAATAATATCCTGAAGTGATTTGTAGTCTTGCAACAATTTCTGGACTCCTCTGGCCACAGAGTAGTGCTTGTCCCCAACCACAGTAGGATCGAGGATACGGGAAGTGGAATCAAGAGGATCCACAGCAGGATAGATACCTAGCTCAGTTAGGGCTCGCGACAGCACTGTGGTAGCGTCTAAGAAAGCAAAGGTAGTGGCAGGGGCAGGATCAGTCAGATCGTCAGCTGGCACATAGATGGCCTGCACTGAGGTAATTGAACCCTTCTTAGTAGTTGTAATACGCTCTTGGAGGGCACCGAGATCTGTAGCCAGTGTGGGCTGGTAACCGACAGCCGACGGAATACGGCCCAACAAGGCCGACACTTCGGAACAAGCTTGCGTGAATCTGAAGATGTTGTCAATAAATAACAGCACGTCTTTTCCTTCTTCGTCTCTGAAGTACTCTGCCACAGTAAGTCCTGTTAATCCGACTCGGGCTCTGGCTCCGGGTGGTTCATTCATCTGACCATATATCAGAGCACATCTCGAACTGTTATCTTTGAGACTGATGACTCCAGACTCGATCATTTCGTGATACAAATCATTACCTTCTCTGGTACGTTCACCCACTCCTGCAAACACTGAGTAGCCTCCGTGTGCTTTTGCAACATTGTTGATTAGCTCCTGAATGACGACGGTCTTTCCGACTCCTGCACCTCCAAAGAGTCAATTTTACCTCCTCTTGCGTAGGGAGCGAGCAGATCCACGACCTTGATTCCTGTAATTAGGATTCAGCTCCTGATGCCTGTTAGTCGAATGCAGGGGCATCTCTATGGATGGGATATCTCTTTTTAGTCAATATGGGTCCTCTTTCGTCAATAGGATCGCCGATGACGTTCATGATTCTGCCAAGAGTCTCTGGACCAACTGGGATTGTAATGGGGGCGCCTGTGTCTGCGACTTCCTGGCCTCTGACGAGACCCTCCGTGGAGTCCATAGCAATAGTTCTGACTCGAGAGTCGCCCAAGTGTTGAGCAACTTCAAGCACAAGTCTGTGCTCGGTCCCTTGAACCTCGAGAGCGTTGAGAATGGAGGGATTTCGCCGTCGAACTGCACGTCGACGACGGCTCCGATAACTTGCGAGATTTGTCCAGTCTTGCCAGTGAAGGTCTGCTTGGGGGCTTCAGGAGCTTTAGCAGGCTTGGCTGGCTTGGCTTTTGGGGCTTCGACTGCGAAGGAGAAACAGGCTCGGGAGGGTCTCAATAAGTTTGAGATCTTCTTTAAAAACATGATATATAATTTAGTATTTATTGTATATTTATTGGTGATAATATCATCCGAGGATCGTCTATATTTTGGATAGAAAATGTGTATGTTTTTTAAACAGACAACACTTGACTGTAATATACCTGCATATATTTATCATTATTTGAATTTATATTTGAAGTTTAAGACGATTAAATGAGATTGATACTCTTTTTCTTATTCATAAGTCCAATTTTCTTCTGTTTTGCTTCTTCTTTGATCACATGTTTTTTTTTTAACTTTTATACGTAATACTTTTAAGCTTAATAAATACGACTATTTATGTCTCAGAAATGCGGGTAGTTACATTAATATGATATTTTTTTCTTTCTAATTGATACAATCCATCCAATCTCTATCTATTTTTTCTTATCAAAGGAATGGCTTGTATTATGTACGTACTTACACCATACTCATGATTGTCAGTCTATTAAAAATTATATTTTTTTAATATCTGCTGCAAATAATATAGTTTTAAAAATAATAACATAACCTAATCTGTTTAAAGTATATAGGGTATGTATATATATTTCTCTTTGTTTTGTCAAAGATCTTGTCTCAGATAAATGGTATGATCGTCCCGAAGTATGTGTGCTGAACAACTGGGAATTTAGCTAGAACCTCTGCTTGATACATTTTAATCATGCCCTATAATTCAATAAGTTATTTTACGTATACATATGATATATATGATATAAATTAAATATATGTATAGGAATTGTATTAGCTTTTTTATGATACATTTGTTATTTTCTCCCAATTGGCAGCCCCACTGATGTTATCCAGAACGGGAGAAGAGTCTCGGAATGGAACATTCTTCTTTTGCTATTTTATAAAGTTGATACAGTTCAGATACATATAGTCATGGCGGTATTCTTGCACCAGTCTCTCTTCATGGATGCACAAGGGGGATTCCAAGTCAGGGTTGCCCACAATCTAGGCAGCCCCAAGTAGGAAAGGTAGAAAATGGTAATCATCCAGCCCCCACACACCGTGACTCCCTGCAGGCTCTAGTTTGTACAGCATCTGCACCTTTCTCATTGTATTTATGTATCGGTAAAACACCTGTCTCACCATCTGCTCCATCTCAGAGTCTTCGTAATACCCCAGTTTGTACAGAGACCAGCAAAAGAACATGAAGGAGAGTTCATGACCAGTGCCGTAGTCTATTCGAGTCTTATTGCCAAAAGCTTCAGCCACGTAGACGTAGAGCTCAGGTTTGGCCTTTTGGAGCTATTAGGGCAATAGGTCTTGAATGAACTTGTCTGATAGGACATCAGCTTTCACAATCCAATCGCGAAATGCCTTGTTTCCAAATCTCATCGGCTGTTGGATCGGAGGTGTCTCGTCCAAGAGTTGCTCGAGACCCTGGAAATAGATTTTGAATATCTCGAACTTTGGGTTGGGTTCGCTAGCTGATATTTTTTTGCCTTTTACTGAGTTTTGAAGTTTGACAAGGAAGGCGATGTATTCTGCATGTACATTAGTTTTGGTAAAGGCAAGGGCATCATCATGATTGTGTATTTTTTTTGTGGGAGCCACAAACTCGACTTCTGCCCATTTTGAACTATTCTTAAATAATGACTTCTCCATTATTTTGTTTTAATACAAGGTTTTTTAAAATATTTATATATTATTACAGATGAGAAATAGAAAAAAATAGATAGATAGGTATCTATGTATATGTATATGTATATGTATATGTATTTTCATTATTGGATACATTTTAATATGTTTAAATTATTGAATTTAAAACAGGAATAAAAAAAAGAAAATATTCATCAAACTTGGTAAGAAACACGAATGTTCTTTCCTTTCTTGGCTACTTTCGTGATGGTAATACTCGGGATTTCAGAAATATTGTGCACGTGTGTACCAGAGCAAGGACACTATACACCCGCTATCCCAACAATTCGCACCCGACTTCCGGAAAGCTTTCGTCCACCTTCCCTGATTGAACTGCTTCCTATTTTGATACATAATACACATCAACTGCGATACCAGCTTTGTCCGAACAAATCTCATTCAACTTCTACTGTAATAACGCCTTGGTTTTGTTGTTATCTTCCGAAACACCGATATATTACACATATGGGGAATCAACGAAATGGTATCCTTTTCCGGCGATCCAGGGCAGCCCCAGACGAGCCACCGCCACATCAATCAGATGCCCAGCTGAGTGTAAACGAGAATGCAGGATTCTCGCCTATTTATCAATGTGCATCCTACATACGGTACCGACGTCAAATGCATGATCGTCTTCTGACTTCTTGGCAACTGTGTAGGTGACCTTCAACTCTCTCAATCAATATAACGACATATGAGATGCAATAATTGTTACCTGTTCTGTAGCTTTGTCGATGGAAGCCGCAAGTATATTGTATTAGGAGCCATGAATTCGGATTGATCCTTTGTCAGCTGGCTGTCCTCCTCCTTGAGGGCTGTAGATAGTGTCATTGAATATGATTTAGAAGTTATTCTCTCGGGTTCTCACTTCTTTAACTACGACTTCAAGTTCGTAGATATGGGTATCTTTCAGATAGGTTTGGCATAGAACCTACATAATTTTGTAAGGATACTTAACTATTGTAATAATATTAATTAAATAGTTTTATTAAAAATATCCTCGAAAATCTTATCGTATCACAACTCAAATTATTTATGGTTTGAATAATAATAAAAAATACTGTTCTTGATAGAATTATTGTTTATATCCAACTTTTGGGGTAATTATAATAAAAACTAATTTCGGGGTTTTTTCGAAAGAACAAAGTATACTTTTCAGAAATTATACTTTATCATATTTTTTATCCATAAATATCATTAGATCAAACTATAAGAATAATCTAAAATTGTGTTGGCTACCATCCTTCTCAAGTTTGAATCAACCGAAATAAGTGGAAAAAATAAAACGATACCGAAAATTTAAATAAGCAATAACAATTTTTTTTTAATTAGTATCACAACATTTGAAAATTAAAATTATATACTTTTATATTAGGCAGAATTTTCCAATATTTTCGATAAATAAAAACCTAGATCACCGCAAAGCGCTGATATTTTTCAAAAAATAGATTTTTTAAAAATTATTATTATTGGTCCGTTTCTGTCCTATTTTACTTCAGTGTTCTTCTCCCCAGAACAGATTCAAAAGTGCTTTGTGCTTAAGAAATGCAGGGTACTTGTAATAGCATAGACTGAGACTTCCCATAATCAGAAGAAACAATATCTGCTCAATACATGGAATGTTAATAAGATTTCTTCTTTTTAAGTACATGTAGTAGGGTCTCATCGATCTGATAAATACAAAATAGGCTATTTCCTCCCTGCGACTCCCCTATTCAGCAAATAGTGTCAGACTGGAGGCAAAGCATGCTAAAACAATTGCCATTCTTAAACACAAGGAAAATAGTTAAAAATAGATATATTGTATAAATTTGTCTGTTTAGAAAAATTAATATTTTTTACTGAGATGAGGAGTTTCAAATCGCGTATATAAGCATGTTGCTAATTTGAAATTGGCTACGAAAGACCCCATAAACACGAGTGACCCAGCCATGTTCTTAATAAAGCTTAGTAGGAGTTTTATCTTTTGCTGTTTGGTTTTCTGGTTGATTTTCTTGAGTCGAAATGCTAGGAACGATAATGTATGTAGGGCGAGTAGAAAGACCAGTTACTCTTAATAACTAAACCTATTCTATTAAAAGCTTCCCGAAGGCAAGAGGAGTCTGGGTGAAGGTGCTTGCATGATATAGAAGATCCTGATGAATAAAAGTAAAAAAGATAAGTATATATTTATAATATGTTAAAAAATACAATTATTATAAAAGGTGGATGGGTTAAATCATTTGGAATATAAATATTTAATATATTTTTTTAGATAATGAAGAGGATTTGCTTGTATTTTTGGTTATACCTGATTGATTCATCCAATTGAACATCATGAGTAAATCGTCATTATTGATACCTCTGTTCTGAATCATTACTTTGAGAGAGGTAGAGATAATATAATAATCAATGCTAAAATATTATATTATCATTATTTATTATAATTATTATATTATAGACGAATTTAAAAAAAAAAAATAATAATAAATATTTTTCTGAATTTAAAAAAATAACAATAATACTGCGGAAAAAATATTATTTCCAAAATCATACGTATTCAATAATATTGATGCATATGTAGGCCTACCAAATATAAATATAAAATGTATTTAATAAATAAAAACTCGATCTCGACACATGTTGTTAATTAGAGAAATAAAAGTTAACAAAACTCAAAATGAAACAAAAAGTTAATCACCACTGTGGATTTTTCACGCCGCATTAAGCGGAGGGCAAGTAAAAGCCTATGAATTTCTTTGCACACTTTCGAGTTGTGCTAAAGTGATCGGGCTTGACCCTTGATTCTGAGAACCAGAGGGAATAACAGCAGGAGGCGTTTGGGATGTAAAGGTTCGCCTGTGAGTAAAATTTGGTTTTTTGATGTAACTAGATGCTGTTGGTACATTGGTGGGCTCCAAAAGAAAAGGAGGGACATAGACAGATTGAGGATAGGGATAGTAAAAATAGTGCGGAATATTTAAAGTCGAAGAAGTTGTAACTGGAGTGGGGGAACTGGATTTTGATTGAAGGGAAGAAACTACCGTGCGAGGGAGATTAGATCTTTCTGTTGTTGTGGTAGGTATGGTGCTTGGTGGGGAAGTGATCGGGGGACTAGTATTTATGGAGTGGCTGGGTTTTAGCAGACAGTTTCAGAAGGAGTTTCGCAAGATGTAATCAGCGGATATGGATATTGTATTTGTATGAGAGGTTGGAATTGTGGCTGCTTTAGTAGTAAAAATCTTAAAAGGAGAAAAAGCAGAAAGATTTAGACGAGAAGGGACGGCAGACGTTACCAAAGAGCTTGATTTTGACAATCCAGTCAAGGAATTAGAAGCTTAGGGTTGAATGATGGAAGCTGTCTGTGTGGAAGGGGCATCACAAGAACATTCAGCAGGGGTGGATAACGCAGTGGGACTCGAGAATGTTGCTGTTGGGCTTTGACAAGTATTGGTGTTCTTTGTAGGTGAAGGATTAGGGGTGACATAATGTATGGTTTTATGAGTTTCCCCAGAGCTTCCGTGGGAGTTTGGGAGCTTTAGTGCTGGGATGAGCCATGATGCGCACTGGATTAGTTGATTTGGTGTTTTTTGTTGATGTCGTCGTTTAGCCCCATATGCCAACCCA
>NW_028281998.1:0-61617 GCF_059751285.1 Brachycentrus maculatus
TGTGACAATTGCTTTGCCTTGTTATGGTATTTTCAAACGAATGTCTTTTCATCTTTATTTCACATTTAAAAATGCCATATCAAGGTGAAACAATTGTAAAAAATATAATTTTAATGTGTTTTCAACAAAATAATACAAATTAGATTTTTTTTATTTATACGCTTAATGTATATAAAATGAATAAATCTGGGTATTGAGAAGGCTTACGACTTGTCATAAGCTGGTTAAGCGATCACTTTACAAGCGTGCAAAGTTCACCATGCTACTCAGGATTGACCAACACACTTTAATTTTTTTGTTTTTTAATTAACATGACACTGTACGTGTGAGTTCACTGGATCCATCTATGGTTGGATTTGATTTGTGAGCAAATATTTGGACACATCCAAAACGTTGTAATTCTTAGTATATTATTTATCTTTATTTTGTATATGTAAGTATATTTTAGTACCCAGAGTTAACTAAATAAATTCGGTATATTTATTTGGTTAAAAAAACAAGAAAAAAGCCTGATTTTTCCTTTCATCTTTAATATTACATACAACATAGAATAAAGAAGCCACGTTTTCAAAGAAGCCTTATATTGCCCTAAAAAACGCGCCTTGTAATTTTCAATTTAGTTAATTTTCAAAGATGTGTTTTGAATATCTAACGACCGTCGGCTTTGCAAACATCGCAAATGATTTAATATGTTCATGTCTGTTTGTATTTTATTTCGGTTAAATATACTTGCATAAAATACTATATAAAAATGCTCTATGAAAAAACCCATGACATGAAAATCGGCAGCAAAATTAAAATACATACAGTAAAATTTGTGTACGCTCCATCGTAGGATCAGAAGATGCACAGCAGACACCGTAATAACGAAAAACGACTGACTGTCACAAAGTACAAGATTCGTGTAACTACACAATTCCCTTTGAAATTGATTTGATAAACGCTTTAAAAAAAATCTCGTCAAAGGACCGTGTTTACCTTTTAATCAGTAAAAGCTTGTATAGCAACAGAATATCACGATTTTAATTTAAAATTTACTTGTGACACGTGTTTTTATAATTGTTATGTTCAAATACCGTAAAATAATAATTCTGAATGCTTCAAAACGTGCAAGAATAGATTTCAGGAAACAGTGGTATTTCCAAGTAAATTAAAAGTTTTGTACTTTAATTTATCTGTGGAACCGCATTTTATTGTATAAAATAACAATTAATTTATTATTATTCGGATTGGACACCGCAATAACGAAATTTTTCAATTGTTATTTTTAATTTCAATTTATTTATTTTCAATTAACATATACATTACAAACTAAAAAAATTATAGCGTATACATTAAAATACATACAAAAATTGAAAATATGCAAGAACTATTGCTAAAGGTGTAGAAGAATCCCGCTTCGGAAAACTCCTTCAGACACATGGAACAGATCAATATCCAATGAGATATTGTTCAACATAGCGGTAGCTCTTTCTACAGGCATAACCATCGGCAGGTTGGTCCTGTGTATAGGAATCTGAAACAATCTATGCCGACGCAGTCTTACGTAACTATCGGAAACATTCAGACCAATGTTCAGGATAATTTCAGGATTATCAATCAAATACACATTCCTTCTAGTCTCTAAACTTTTGAAGCCAAGCATACCCTGGAGAAACTCGGTCGGGTAGAGCCAAGGATAATAGCTGTACTCTCTCATGTAGAGATACCTCAGAAATTTCTTTTGGACTAAGACTGTCAGAAATGAAGACTTAAGTCTGTGAGATTTTTGGAATGGGTACATGATTTTGAATATAAAAAAATATGTATTCTGGGGATAAAATGATTGATAATGATGTTTGTAGAATAAATAGTGAATGGTGCGCCAAAATCAGTTATAGCAACAACAAAATATCAACTAACAGTACGCAATGGAGCCCTGGTACTGGCATTAATATATGGGCGTGAAGCATGGGTTAATGGGGTTGGCAAAAGAAGAATGTTAGTTGACCGATAGTAGTCAAAATAAGATCTGTCATATGAATGTGCCGCAAAACCATGACATTCGAATGGTAAAATAAAGAAAAAATGCAACGTTGAGATAAGCACTATCGATCAAATTAAGAAAGGTGTTTCTTGAATGTTTTCCGCAGATACTTTGTGGTACATTTTATAAACTTTACAAAACTAAACAACTTTGTTCTAACCACTTTTTTTATTATAAGTACACATTAACCTACCGGTTTCGACAATAATCTTGTCAACATCAGGGTTTATTAAATTCTAAAACTTTAAAAACATGGTAAACATTAACGGTTTTGGAAAGGGAATGTAATTCATTTTAATGAGTATTTTAATGTTTTGAAATTTAACAAACCCTGATGATGACTAAGTTCTTGTCGAAACCGGTAGGTTAAAGTGTACTAATAATAAAAAAAGTGGTTAAAACAAAGTTGTTCAATTTTATAAAGTTTAAGAGAGGTGTGTTCAGATGGTTTAAGCCTGTGCAACGAATGAGTGAGGAAATAACAGCAAAACTAATTTATGTGGCAAAAGTAGTCGTTAATGGGAGCAAAGGAAGTCGGAAGGAAATTTGGCATGATCAATGATATCTTTCACTCTGCGAAATTTGTAACTCTTTTAATACATATAATACGTCAAAAAGCATTCAATACAGAAATTCATTTCTCACATAGCGCCATAAGCAAGCGTCAGTCAGGCAAATTTGTATCATCTTATGAAGCAGTGATTGCCAAACTTTGGAATCCCTTTATATTAAATTCATTGCACTATAATTTAGTGATAATAAAAAAATATTTACTATTTTTACTTATTTTTTAACAGGAAAACCAGTTTTGTGTTTACAAAAAATAACAAAATATAATTAAATTAAAATAAATTCAAATAAATGTTTTTCTTTTAAAAGTAATCTAAAAAAAATCGTCGTGTACATAAGAATAAATATATAATATTAAAACATACCTACATTTCTTTATCAAATAATTGAACAGTCAAATAGACATCAACAATATTTCTCATAAACATTTTAAAAGGAAACATTATTGATGTCTATTTGATGGCTCGATTCAAAAATGAATTTTGGTAGGACTTGGTGTGCATTTTAGGGGTTTTTAATAAAGTTTTGTAAATAATCTGTACTACCGGGACTCTAAAATTGATAAGTGATAAATGCTCTGGGCAATCTACAGAATTATTTACAAAATAAAATAAAAGAAAATAAGGTCAGCAGTGTTCCTAGGTATTAAGAACTCGGATAAATTTATAGATTTATTACTTGGAACTATCCGTCTAAAATTACAATATTATATGAATAAACAAACCTCATAAAAACTATAAAAGTTTACGTAAATTCCATCAAATACTTGCTGAGAGCTGTTTACTACGATTTCCATCCAAATTTGAACAGGGGTCTTTTGGTACCCTCTTCGGATCACGTGTAATTTTTGGATCATCAGAGAGGAAAAGGTTGAAAGTAAAAAAAATACATTCCCTTTTTTGTACATCAGTGAAATTTCCTGGCGGATTACAACTTTGGCGACCGCAGATCTAGACGATGCTATATCTAGGGCAACTCCCTCGACACAAAAGCCACGCTAATAACGCAAACACACCCGAAGGCTTTGGCGGGAATAACTCGTGATACTGCAGCTGCCATTTGTTTGTACGACTTTAATGAGATCCATTTGAGCCGACCACACGTGAGATCATGTTGCATTACTTTACGCTTAGAGCACCGACGTGTAACTGAGCTAAACTTGTAAATAGGTACAATCTTACAGTATGCAACGGTATGGCAATGTATTGTCAGATTTGAAGACCTTGTTAAAAGTCGCAGATGCTTTGGAAAGCTTTATATTATACAAGTTTACGAGTGAACATATAACTTTATGGAAAATATTTGCTAATTATTATATTTTAATGACTATTTAGGTATTTCAGCGTGAAATGAAGCATCTATCGTTTTATAAAAAAAAAACCTGAACATTTTGGAGCCTATGACCTGTCTGCCTTATGATCACTTAACACACGAGCAACGTTTACCATTCTACTCATGGTTGACAACTATTCAATTATTAAAATTGAAACTCATGTAAATATGATAGATCAATAATATATATCTTATTATTTTTTGACATCTCATCAAAGATGAACAAGAATATGGAAGTCTGGACATTTACGGGTCTGATGACCAACGTAGTCTGGTTTAAGTGATCACTTTATACACGTGTAATATTCACCAATTCTATCCATTATTGACAACCATACTACTCAAATTCTTGGAGGTTCTATATATATGAATTAATTTAGAAACCTTGAATCACTAGAACTTCACTAGAGATATTTATTAGTGAGATGAAAAGAAGCTTTTTTTAGCAAAAACTCTTATTTACAACATTTTGAGTGTGTACAAATACTTGTTCACAAAATCTGGATTATCTCCAATTACAGGAGTTATTTTCATATTATTTTTTGATATCTCATCAAAGATGAAGAAGAATATGGAAGTCTGGGCATTTACGGGGCTTACGACCGTCATAGGCTGGTTTAAGTGATCACTTTACACACGTGTAACATTCACCAATTCTACCCATTATCCTTATCATTCATCGTTCACTTGGTGTAAAAATACAGTATACTCGGATATATCACTATACCACAAAGTTTACAATGCGTATAGTATAAAACATCTTATTTATTGTTTCGGCATTAACTTTGTGGTAAGACATGTTACAATGATTAAAGAAAATACTTCGTTTTTTACCACTTGAGTTTTATTGTAGACTACATGTTTCAGAAGTTAAACTTCCATCATTCAGGTCTGTATAATAACTGTTATTATACAGACCTGAATGATGGAAGTTTAACTTCTGAAACATGTAGTCTATAATAAAACTCAAGTGGTAAAAAACGAAGTGTTTTCTTTAATCATATAAAACATCCATTACTATTAATAATATATTATTAAAATAATTATACCTTCTTATAACTTTCACTCCACACACGTGTTTCACACATCGCTCACTCCTTTCAACAACGTCATATTTAAAAAAAATCATCAATTTTCAGTTTTGCATGTTTTTCGAAATGCCCAGAAAATATACTATATCCCAGCAAAACGGCATTTTTTTTAATATTTACCCGCTACGGGGCAGAAAGTGTTGTTTTTGCATTTTGAAGAAAAGGTATTGCTTAATTATTTTTTTAAATATACTAAATATTTTTATAATGGAGAACAACCTTCAGGTTTTACTTAAAAAGATCTGTTGCACGGTAAAAAGTTCAATAAGTGGCTTAGTATTTATTTTTAATACATTTGCTTATATTCTCAAACTTTATGACGATAAGTTTTTTGATAAATGACGTTGTTGAAAGGAGTGAGTGACATGTAATATATATGTAACACATTATATGTAAAAAATTACGTTATTTGACACAGTTATAATAAAAAAGTTCTCCAATAAGACTGTTTACTAAATGTTTTCGTCCCAAATAAACCTTCGTTGAAACGTTTCCCTTCAGCCTACAACATTTTTGGCAAAGTAAGTTAATCCAATTGGACACGTATTTAGGAACTTGCTCAAATACTCAAACATTTCTTCTCCTGGCCTCGTTCAAAAGAAATTGGGCAATCTAGCGTGGAAAAGCAAAGAGAAAAAAGAAAAATCTCTCACTTTTTTATTACGAAAAAGGTTGTATATTAATAACAAAACTTATTAAGATAATTAGAAAATGATTAAACCCTCAAGTAGCCGTGTAATATTAATAAATAAGAACGGGCGAGTGGGTGACGAATCGCTCAATATTTTTCAAATGGAGACCTTCAGGTTTTACCTAAAAAGATCTGTTGCACAGTAAAAAGTTCAATAAGTGGCTTGATAAATTTATTTTTAATACGTTTCATTATATTCTTAAACTTTAAAAACGATCTCCTGAAAAATCAAGTTTTTTGATATTTGACGTTGTTGAAAGGAGTCAGCGATATCATTTCAGGTATTCCTGACGTCGTCTGTCATTTGAGAGAAATTTTCCTTGTCTTAGGCAGCTCTAAACAGCTTCTCGACGGTTTTGATCTTAAGTCAATAATTTATTTATATCATAAAAAGTTGGTAAGAAAAAAAGGTATTTTAAACTTGTTAATAGGTTGATATAATCTAAAAATATGCTCGAATGCCTATTTAATATTTTTGGAGTAATATTATGAAAAATGAAAAATATTTTTTATGATGAATTTGTGTTTTTTTTTTCTTGGAGAAATAACCTCCAAACTCAACCGATCCATCTTTTCCTCCCGTGTCTTCAGTATAATTCAAACATCAATCTTACATTCCTTTCGTTAACCCCAATCCTGAGTGATGTATTGGTACTTCCCTTTCCTTCATTGTAAAAAAAATCCCTGTATTCTAAATTCTAAGCACCCTCTCCTGTCAAATGAAATCTCACTTTCAGCATCACTTTTATTTTCTGACAGATTTTCCTTATATTTTTATTTCACTTATCAAAATATCTCACAAGGATTTATTCACAAACATTTCAATTAGTAACAACGTAAAAAATTTACCTCAAAGTTTTAAAAAACATATATGTGAAAACAAATACAAATATTGTTCTTCTTCTTCTTATTGGTGTAGGCATTGTGGCCTGTTTTTAAGAGGAACTAGCCTCCGGCGATGTCGATTCCCAGCTGTCGATCCATCTCTTTGGTGGTCTGTCTGGAAGTCGTCTACCTTGGGATTACCGTACAGTACGATATGGGTGAGTCTGGATGGTCCCATTCTCCTCACATGCGCATACCATTGTCTCCATAAATATAAATATATTCCAATTCCATAAGATTTTCAAATATTTTGATTCACAAAATCTATGAATTTCAATACGGATCAACAGGTATATTGAGATGGTTTGGGCATGTGAATCAATTGGATGGTGAAGAAATAATAGTAAAACAAATGTTTAGGCGAATATGGTTGGTAAAAGAATCAAATGAAGACCTAGGAAAACATGGCACGAAGAGTATTTTAAAAACTTGAATGTGGTCTGGTCAAGAGTTTGAATAATCAGCGGTTGTGTATGAGGCGAAGATTGTTATAATTTTTTTTTTATTATTTTTTAAATTTATTTACTGAAAAACTAACAGAATATTTGACAAATAAAACATTTTATAATAAAATTAAGAAAAATAACATTCCAATTAGAGGTTTTCACTAAAGTTATCTAAAAATAAACTGACTACAAATATACGTAAAATACGAAGTTCTAAGGGTGCGTATTTCATTAAATTCTTTCACTATATAAAATAGGAAACCTAACATTTAATATGCTTTTTTTACAACTGTTTTAACTTGAGCCTCAAGAGTTTACTTGCTGTCAAGAATAATTCCGAGATCACGGATTTCATTTACTTTAGTCAGCATTTGGCTGTCTAGGCAATAATTATAGTTGATTTTCGAGTTATTTCTTGAGAAGGTAATCATTTTTTAATATTATGTTTTAATTGGTTGCTTGCACTATACATATGTACAAATATGTGCATAAAAGTGTGGCGTTCTATTCTCTCTACTTAGCCCTGTGGAAAAGCGGTCTAATAAATATTAAATTATATAATACTAGTGAATAAACGAGTTAACATCTTGAAGATACGAAAAAAATCTGAAATCGTTTTCAGCGCGTAATGAGTTCTTTTCGCACTTATTTTCGGTCGATTTCGAAAACGTAGGGTAGTATAGTAGTTGACCCATTTTCCATGGTATTTCTCACCCTCACACGTTTCTGGATTCCTGATACGCGGATAGGGGATGTATGGAAGATAGACCCCGAGGTAGTGAATCACCGTTATTTATTAACTCTCGCGTTCTGATATCTCTATGAAATATGTTTTTGTCAGATGATAACCAATCCGAAGCAATAAATATGGCGCGGACCCCAATTAACTTGTTTTAATTGTATTTATTAATCCTATAACTAAAGATAATTATGCCTATGAAATTTATCCATGAAATTAAACATTTTACTAACATTATTTTAAGTTTCAACATTTTGAGTGTGTCCAAATACTTGTTCACAAATCTGGATTTCCAATTAAAGTAGTTATTTTTCATACATATTTTTCAACCATACTACTAACTTTTTTGAAACTTGTGTAAATATAATAGATCAATACAATATATCATATTATTTTTTGACATCTCGTCAAAGATGAAGAAGAATATGGAAGTCTGGGCATTTACGGGGCTGACGACCGTCATAGGCTGGTTTAAGTGATCAATTTACACGGGTGTAACATACATCAATTCTACCCATTATTGACAACCACACTACTCAAATTCTTGGAACTTCTATATATAATAAATGAACTAATTTCGAAACGTTGTTCTTGAATTACTAGAACTTCACTAGAGACATCGATTATTTTTAGTAATTAGATAATTAGATAATTGTTAAAATATTATTATCTCACGGGTTCTAGATACATATATTGCAAAAATAATACAGATTTATTTCAATTTAATGATGTGAGATTATTTGCTTGGTAAAATACAATGATTTGTAAAAAATATCATGCGAGACAGAAAAAAAGATTATTTATAATTTCTATTTGAAGCACTAACTTTGTGATTATCCATTTATCATTAAAATTTAACTCGTGTTTTAAAATAACTATAAATATTTTATTATAACTTAATTACAATGTCTACCGGTTTCGAAGCTAACCGCTTCTTTATCAAGACTGATTAATAAGTTATAATTAAATAAAGTATAATAAGTTATAATAAAATATTTATGGTGATTTTGAAACAATGTTACATTTTAATAAGAAAAGTCTTTTTACTTGCATAAAAATCTAAGAAATACCTAACAACCAAGTTACCATCATGCTGCTTCCTCGCAGGGGTGGGCAAAGAATAGAACGCCATGCTACTCTGTATTTGCCTTTTAAGCATTATTTGCATTTTTTAAATTAATGCATCTCCTCATATATACCCGCCAATTATTTCAACTTCTGACCTGACCAGTTTCAAGTATTTGACATACCTGGTTTAGCCAAGTTTGTGAATCATATACAATTTGATCTGTAGTGCGAATTTTGCAATACATTTTTTTTATACTGACGTATTTTTTTGCAATTAAAATGACAAAAACAACGTATTTATTAACCAAGTCAATAAATTAACTTCATTAAAATATAATGTGTATTGTCAAAGAAAAATATTGATTTCAAATATGCCTTTAACACAAATGTGTTATAATATCAACATGAATAAAATGTATGATCACTTAACAAGCCAATTACAGGTTACAAGCCCTACAAATACCCAGACTTTTATATTTTAAACATTTATTTTATTTCATTTTATACTTTCAAATCTAAAAAAATATCCTTGAACTTTAAGGAAACTTGATATAAAAATTAATATCTTCTTTTATCATGTAATGAAATAATAAACTTAGCAATGGATTAATTCAAACCGTTATTAAATGTGACGGTGTAGCTAAATTAGAATTAAAATTTAATTAAGACTTCAGATAACGCTTCTCTAAATCCAATAATCTCTTACGCCAAATGCCTAGGCGTGTTTTAATTTCCCATAGCTACGTTTGGGGTGTCAAATGGTACGTACTAAATATCTGCTTTGTTCAAAATAATCTACAATCGTCAACCCTAAATACGGTGGACTGTTAAGAACTTCAAAAGCACATCAAATGGCAAATATTGTTTCGTTTATATTGATTGCTTTCTTTTTCTAAATTGAAATAAGAAAATGAAAAAAAAAACTGTGACTGGTGTCAACATGAAATGGTTAATTGTATAACATTCCTAATTGTATTTATTAAACCATATCCGCTACTTATGTGGAGCACATATGTAGAGTCCACGGACTGTCTCCAAGCTTTTCTGTCAGCTACCAGCACCTTTGCATCCTCCCAAGTCAGATCCGCGCCCTAAAGTTCTGAAGAGAACTGCTGACGAATTGTCAGCAGTGGTCATCCTGGGCGGCGCGAACCTGATGCACTGTAAAAGAAGCAAGCTTGATTAAGGATCTCGGGAGGCATGCGGAGTACACGGTCAAGCCGCCTTTTCTTGACGACAGTTGTGACCAAGATTTGCTGCATCCTGCGCATTATCTCTTCACTCCTCACAAAATCATTCCTTAAGGTTAGCAGTTTTTCCAAAAAAGTGTATAAATGATATCATTCCATCATTCATTTAGGAATGCAGGTCGGACTTAGTGTAGTGCATTTCTGAGAATTTCTGTCCGAATGAACACATCTTTGCCTCGTATGAAGTGTATCCCTTAAGGGTACATTACGATCTTGTTAATATGGTGTAATAGGGGTAAAATCTGTATTCATGTGGCTAACTTGAGGAGGAATAACTACATTGTTGGGTAATATATCCAAAATTAAACAAGGTTTATTGGATTGAATTCTACATTTATTGACTGAGTCAGTGTTTGGTAATTGACGAAACGCGTCACGTATTAACATTTGTATACAAAAATAAATGTAGAATTCAATCCAATAAACCTTGTTTAATTTTGGATATATTACCCAACAATTCAATTTGAAATTCTACCAACTGTATGCAGTTACAATAAATAAGGAATAAATACAGTTAAAATACAACATCGGAAAGAATAATTAATGAAAAATGAGGATCCAAGAACATTTTGTATTTTACATACATTATTTTACATACATGATTACTTTTTTTTATAGATGGAAATGCATTTATTATTTACCTTGCTTATTATGTATAAAGTTTTAACATCACTAAGCGAATTTTTATTTCGTCTAGCTAAAAACATTTTTTACTTAAATCTGTGTTGGGAAAACAAAGATTAAGCTAGTGTGGGCGGCAAAACGGGAAATTCTCAACATTTACTCATCGCTGGGAGAAAATCACGTTAACTCCTCAAGAGAAGCTGGACTGTTGATTATCGTCAACCGTTTTTCCGTTCCACAAGAAGAGGATTTGGCATTTTGTGTCCTAGCTTGGTTTATGCTCCCAATATCCTTCACTATTTTCATCACATATGTGTGATAGCTCATCTCGTTAGAGTTCCTTATGAACTAACATGGATTCGATATTGGATAGATCCTCATCCAGGCTTCTGCAATACGCTTTCAGGTATACAAAAAACAAAAATTGTTTAATCATTATAATGACTTAGCTTTTCAAAATATACGTTGATTAAAATAACTGTTTACTTTGTGCTGTTCACATTAAAAAGACTCAAAATAAACGTATGAATTAAAAGCTCTAATAAGCTTGATTGTGCGCTTTCAGGGTTAAAGTTGATTCGTCCCTTTCGGTGTACGCTTCGTTTAATAAAAGGCTTTAAACTAAATCCGGAATAAGCACCAAGTGCTTCAGATAGGTTCCAAATAGCAAATGGTTAATCCGGGCACACTACACAACGTTGAACTGACATTATTTCTTTTTGATCTTCCACGGTTGGCTCATAATCAAAGGGTAGATACTTTGCAGAATTACACAGGTTTTTTTGACATCTCATCGTAGATGAAGAAGAATATAGATATCTGGACATTTACGGGGCTTACTACCGTCATAGGCTGGTTTAAGTGAACACTTCACGCATATGTAACATTCACCAATTCTACCCATGATTGACAACCACACTACTCAAATTCTTGGAACTTCTATGTTTATTGTTTAAATTCGAAACTAAGTACTTGAATCACTAGAATTTCACTAGAGACATCTATGGTATGATGAGAAAATATTTTTTATTGAGCAGAAACACTTTTATTTGAATAATTGAAGCCGCAGGATTGAGACCAGAGAGAGATATTACCCAACAATTCAAAATGGAATTCTACCAGCTGTCTGCAGTAAAAATTAAATTGTGAACAAGTATTTGGACACATTCAAAATGTTATATAAATTACATACACAGGTTGTTTGATTCCGCAAAATACTCCAAGTTGAGCCGACAATCTTTTGGTTGACCAGTAGGTAAAAAAGATTTATGAAACCTACCCCTTTGGATAATACCCTCAAAGCACGTCCCCTGACTGGACCGCGATGGTTATACAAATATTATTTTATGCTTGAAACATTTTCGCTTAAAAGGGCTGTAAAAACAAATCTTTGAACCAGCATACTAAGCAGTTTTTTCTTGCAGTTAAGTGATTAACGAGATGCATAAAAGATCCGTTGAAATATATTCATCAAGAATAATAAATAAATCTTGGTATTTACAGATTGAAATATGGGTATTTACAGCAAAGCAATACATAATAAATTACCAATTACATTTAACTTCAAGTCCGGTTTCGAAAATATTTCCAATTCGATTCTTTATTTTTTTTTAATTTTTTTTTAACCCTTATCCGCACTTAATGGTGAATAGGGCACTGCATCGTAGCGACGCAGTATTATCTGGATCATTAATTGCATGAAGGAAATGTGATATGCCCTACGCTTCAGTCCAGAGTTATATTAAATAAATATGACAGTTAAAATCACCCATATTTATTTTGATCCCCCTGGGAATCGAACCCGGTACCCCCAGTACTGTATCCAAGCGTGCTGACTTTTAAATTTATTTTCCAAATTATAAAAATGATTAATAAATTCGTTTAACACATTGAATATAAGTTCGTCGCACTATTTCGTATTTCACGTTAGTCTACTGTTGACAGATTTTATTACAGTTTTTATTTACAGTTTTTACTTTTCACCTGTAGATGAAAACATAGATAAGTTTTTGAAACTAATCATGTGTAATGAAATAAAACTCAATAAGCGGTATTATACATGTGTTTAATGTTTTAAAAAATCAACATGTCACTCCACAAAGTTAATGCCGAATCAATAAAGTATTACGTATTTATTAAGTTTAAATTTTGATAAAGTATGTTTTGATAAATTGAGAAATTCATTGAAAACCTAAAACTCTAATTCTGTACATCATAAATCAAACCAATTTCCAACTAAACATATATTTCTCTTTAAAGTTAGAATAAAGTCTGTAAGTCTTCTTGAGGGTATGAATAATAAACGAAGGTGAAGGGGTCGGAAAATAATTTGTGTAAATTCGGAAGAGTGTAGGGGAACGTCGAGAAGAATGATAAATTATTAGTGAAATAGAAAAATGAGAATGTTCGAAATTCACGCATCTTGTGGTCTGAAACTTTGAAAGAAGTTTTCATGCAAAAAAATCGTTTTATGATAATATAATCTCAGTTATTGATATTTATATTGAATATTGATTGTATTTTGATGTACAATCGCATAAAAATTTATTATGGCCACCCTATGAAATTGACAATTTTCAAATATAATCCTCTTTTTCTTACTATGAAGTAATAAATGATTGTATTTAATTTATATGGAGGTGTTGATTATATTTCGGTCACGTAATAATTGGTACATTTTTTTATGCTTTTGGCAACGTTGCCTTTCCTGTAAGCCATTTTGTACGAAGCTATTTTTTTACGTCATTTTTTCTCAGTACACGTATAGATTTTACTCGAGAGTTTTTAAACGATTGCTATTGTTATATTTTAAAAAGTTACAACTTAAATCTATTGTTATATTAATTTTGAACATTTAAAATATCTGATCATCAAAATATTTACATAAACGTTTGTGCATTGGAAGATTCATTTTACCACTACCATTCTTTCTCGCAAGAGTAGGCAGAGAGATTAGAATGCCACACCAATCTTTCTTTGAAAACAATTTTCGAACCTATTTTGTATATAAAAAGCATTGCTTACTTTGTGGTACCTATGGTAATATAATACTCCTTATCATTCATCATTTATTTTGTGTACATAACTTTAGAAATCACTTATTCGTGACTACACGTTGCTATTAATAATGGATACAATATTGAATTGATTTAAAACATTGTCAATAGAAAACTTAAAATTAATTTAAAAAAAAATATATATATATTCTCCGATAACCGTAGATAAACATGAGAGATTACATATACTTGAGAAATGATTAAAGAAAACACTTCGTTTTTTACCACTTGAGTTTTATTATAGACTACATGTTTCAGAAGTTAAACTTCCATCATTCAGGTCTGTATAATAACAAAAAAGGCAGGCAGCGTTGCCAAAAGAATGATGGAAGTTTAACTTCTGAAACATGTAGTCTATAATAAAACTCAAGTGGTAAAAAACAAATGTTTTCTTTAATCATTGTAACATGTCTTACCACAAAGTTAATGCCGAAACAATAAATAAAATACTTGAGAAATGTAAGAAATCATCCCTTATTTTCTTTTAATTTTAGTTTAGAATTTAACCAGTTACTTTATTTACCACATTTTAAGTGTGTGGCCAAATAATAGTTTAAAAATCTGGATTATCTCCAATTAGGAGCTATTTTTTAATAATTTTTAAAAATAAAAATAAATTCTATTTGAATAATCCAGATTTCTGTATATTTATTTGGACACACTCAAAATATTCCAAACAAATTATTATTGTTTTCACTTCATTGATTGACTAAAATTTATCAGATGCCGCGTACGTTATTACGTTTCCCCACTGAACTCGGTATTCCAGACGCATTAGATCCTTATCCCTTACACTGAAGGGTTCGAGAAGGGATCATTATTTTGTTTGCACTGATCGAAGGGTGGGGGTGGGGAACGGGATTAAGGTATTGATTGCCCGGTTGGAAAGGTATTAGATTTCATCAACCGAGTCGTCCCTAAAGGGCGATTACTTAATGCGTAAAAATACTCACCTTAATTTTGAATAAAAATGGTATAAGAGGAGAAATTTCTCAGAAATATAGATTTGAATGGAGCGAATAAAAAAGATTTTTCGAAGGATAAACTTAAGTGGAAAAATTACTTTAATATATATATTTATTTATGTAATGTAATATATATTAACAGAAGGGAGTGCTTAAAATAAATACGAATGATTTATCAGTTACAATATTAAATCAATATTAACCAGGACAATACATAATACGTTGCCTTTATGTACGTCGTTCAAGATAACACTGCATCAATATTATGAAGTGCCTGATGATCGATGTAAAAGGGGTTCAAGAAGAAGAAGATATTTTTCATTATTTTAGTATTAACTTTTACACGAATGGTGTTTAATAATAATATTTAGTATATTAAAACACTGTCATTTTATGTATATTTGAATAGTATAGAGCGTATACTAAAAAAAATACTAACTAACCATCCCGCCGCTTCCCCGCAGGGGTAGGCAGAGAGAATAGAGCGCAACACCACTCTGTCCTTGCAAACATTCTTCGCCTCTTCCACGTTCATGCATCTCCTCATACATACCCGCCGATTGTTACGACTCCTAACCTGACCACTTTCAAGTATTTGGCATACCTGATCGTGCCATTTTTTTCTCGGTCTTCCTCTGCTTCTTTTCCCACTAAAATTCGCCTCATAAATTTGTTTTACCGTTCTTTCCTCACTCATTCGTTCTACATGTCCAAACCATCTCAACACACCTTTTTTAATTTTATCGATAATGCTTATCTCAGCCTTGCATTCCTTCCTTATTTCACTATTCGTACATCTATCATACATCGTTTTGTCGCACATTCTTCTGAGAGATCGCATTTCGACTGCATTCAGTCTACTTGTATGTGTATATATATATATATATATATATATATATATATATATATATATATATATATATATATATATATATATATATATATATATATATATATATATATATATATATATATATATAGATATATATATATAAATATTTTTATATATATATATATATATATATATATATATATACATATATATATATATATATATATATATATATATATATATATATATATATATATATATATATATATATATATATATATATATATATATATATATATATATATATATATATATATATATATATATATATATATATATATATATATATATATATATATATATATATATATATATATATATATATATATATATATATATATATATATATATATATATATATATATATATATATATATATATATATATATATATATATATATATATATATATATATATATATATATTTATATATATATATATATATATATATATATTTATATATATTTATATATATATATATATATATATATATATATATATATATATATATATATATATATATATATATATATATATATATATATATATATATATATATATATATATATATATATATATATATATATATATATATATATATATATATATATATATATATATATATATATATATATATATATATATATATATATATATATATATATATATATAAATATATATATATATATATATATATATATATATATATATATATATATATATATATATATATATATATATATATATATATATAAATATATATATTTATATATATATAAATTATATATATATATATATATATATATATATATATATATATATATATATATATATATATATATATATATATATATATATATATATATATATATATATATATATATATATAAATATATATATATATATATATATATATATATATATATATATATATATTTATATTTATATAAATATATATATATATATATATATATATATATATATATATATAAATATATATATATATTTATATATATATATATATAAATATATATATTTATATATATATATATATATATATATATATATATATATATATATATATATATATATATATATATATATATATATTAATTTATATATATATATATACACATATATATATATATATATATATATATATATATATATATATATATATATATATATATATATATATGTATACACATATATATATATATATATATATATATATATATATATATATATATACATATACATAACTCGAAGCCATTAAATTTGGGACCTTCCATTTGAACCAGATATGATGTCCGTTATAAAAAGCTTAAAAAAATAATATCTAACATAAATCGCTTCATAATCTTGATTAACGACTATGGGTCCTTTATCCGAATAAAGGCATAATCCTGGATAAGGATTTTCACAATATAGCAAATTATATTATTAATATTCATAATAATACCTCGTTTGAGAAAGTAATAAGACTTATTCCAGTTTCTGAAATCCAGAGGGAATAAAAATAATTCTCCAAGCGCCTTTGTATTAGATAAGAATATTTTTCTCACAAAATTTTGAGTGCGTCCAAATTCTCGTTAGCAAATCCGTATTTTCTGAGAATTAATTTCGTATAATTTTCTTGAGATCTCAACAAATGTGAAAAAGAATGTGGATATCTGGGTTTGAACAGGATTTTTTTTAAGATGGCAGTTGCATTTATTATTTATCTTGCTTATCATGTATATAAGTACCAACAAGGTTTATAGATCATTAAGTGGATTTTTGTTTCTTCAATTTAGATTAGAAAACGTTTTATTTTATTATATCTTGGGAACAAGAAGGATATTATAGTGTGGGTCAATCAGGAGTTTATCACTATAGATCACAGTTTCTAGGGCTCATGACCTGTCGTAGGCTTGTTAATTGATCACAAATCATCAAATGTTTCAAAAGATTGTTTTTGAATAAAAGCAGAATTAGTCGGTGCCATGCGATCTACGCACTTACATATATGTATATCAGAATGATTGTTTTTCTGCTTTTGACATATTATTTGTCTCTTTCTAATAAATGTGGTACTACTATAACGCGAGAGTGAGACAATTAAACTACTCGACTTTCGTTTGAATGATTTCCGGCCTCATGCTTATCGGATGGCCGCGCATTTAGTCACGGCTGATGTTGCGTTAGAACGGACATAGCGCCTATGACTCAGTTGGCGGAGATTTGGTACTTGCTGCGAGCTGTGTACTACGATTTCCATAAAAGTATGAGCTAGGGTCTTTGGGTACCCCCCTTGGATCACGAGTAATTTTTGGGGGATCAATTAGGGGAAAGGTAATTTAAATTGATGTTCCTACCGTTAGATGAATAATCCATTGAAAAAAAAAGTATCCCATATCAATGACTTAAATTCATCAAACGTACACCTCGTAATGAAGTAACTTTACGTCTTAACTAGGATTAATCTGATTACCAAGGCTTTGAATCAATTTATCATCACGCCATTAATTAAAGCATTATCAAAGGCATTTCTAGATCTACATAAATTAATAATGAAGATGGATAGTAATCACTATCCCATGATCAGAATATGCAAATGACACAAAGCTTCGAAACATATTTCCAACGCTGTTGAATCAATTACAGGATTCATTAATTAAAAATTAAAGATGTTTTGAATTAAGTTAAAATGAGCTTCGTCACCCTGGCAGAACTTATAAAGAACTTTGAAATCAATCGACGTGAATCTATTGAAACTTTTCAGGTCAAAGCAAAATAAACGAATCGGTAAATTCAGACAAAGGAAACTCCAGGATTTCGGAAATTTTCAGTGCCTAAGGTAAATGTACGTGAGCGTAACTTAACTTTCTATACAGCGGATATAACGTTGAATCTAAATTCATGAATAATGGGTCAGATAAGGGTTTCATAGGTAAGCCTCCAGATGAAATGTTGATTTGGGTTAAAAGAAGCTTGTTTATTGCGGAAGCATGTAACGCTTGAAGCAGTTAAGAGAACGAGGAATGTTATGCTAATATGATTATACAAGTTGTATGTGTGTGTGTGTATACGCGATTTTTTCAGGACAAAGTTTTAAAAAAAATGTTGTTAAACTGGAGGAACCCCGAGGAAAACTTAGCATGACCCAGATTGATCAATTTTTAAAAGCGGTCAGGTAAGGGTTGGAATAATTGGTAGTTTTGTATGAGGAGAAGAAAAAATCTGTAGGAGTCGAGGATTGTTTGCAAAAGCAGATTGGTGTGGCGTTCTATTCTCTCTCCCACCCCTGCAGGAAAGTGGCATGATAGTTAGTTGGTTAGTTTTTTTTGGATTATAATATCATGTTTGTATGTCTGTGTGCATATTTTTTGGCAGTATGAAATTAAACTCAAGGAATTTGTTTAATCTAAAATATGCACCAAAACCGAGGAAAACCGAAGAAAAATTAGCATGATAAAATATTGTAAAGAATTTAATGCGGCCAAATCAGCAATAATCGGTAGGTGTGGTGGAAGAGGCGAAGATTGTTTAGCAATATATATTGGTGTGGTATTCTATTCTCTCTGTCTAACCCTGCGGTTAAGTGGCATTTTGGTTAGTTAGTGAATTTGTCGAAGCTCATGGAATTTGTTAAGCCCAAAAAATATTGAATCCCTTTTTTTTCAATATAACCCTTTTGAACCCATAAAAATTCGCTGAGAGCGGCGAATTCGGAAGAAAATCAACAAAAATTCTGATTTTACAAATTATAATGGCCCTTCATATAACCTTGCAAAGTCGAGTTTTTTCAAGGCATTCTATACTTTCCTCTGAATATGAATTCCTAATTAAAAATTACAGCAACTGATTCCACCCCGCCGCTTCTTTTGAAATAATTTGCAACTCAGTGCGAGCGAAATAATATGAAAGTAAAGTATAAAAGTGTACAGTTTGGCAGCCATGTTGGATTTCCTCGAAAAGTCTTCTTATGAAAAAATTTCCCGGTCGAAGAATGGAAAATTTTATATTTCGGATAATAACGCGAGAACCTGAGTCATTTGCGAATCTCTACACAAATGTGGATGATATCATATGAGTGAATCATATGAGAAAATTGAATTTCCACCAAATAATTGATTTACAACATTTTGAGTGTGTCCAAATAATTGATCACAAAATCTGGATTATCTCCAATTACAGGAGTTATTTTCATATTATTTTTTGACATCTCATCAAAGATGAAGAAAAATATAAAAGTCTGGGCATTTACGGGGCTCTTTTTATCTCATCAATAGATGTCTCTAGTGGAGTTCTAGTGATTCAAGAACAATGTTTCAAAATTGGTTTATATATATATAGAACTTTAAAGAATTTGAGTAGTGTGGTTGTCAATAATGGGTAGAATTGGTAAACGTTACAAGTGTGTAAAGTGGTCACTTAAACCAGCCTATGACAGTAGTAAGCCACGTAAATGCCCAGACAAAAAAATAATCCTTCACAGTTTATTATTGTCATCTATAAACAAATGTAATTTTTACCGGGATATGAAGTTTACTTGCAAAGCACCGGGATTTTGTCTGAAAACCGGGACTATCTCGGTCAAACCGGGATGTCTGGCAAGATAACTAATGGTGTAACATACGTGTAACATTCATCAATTTTACCCACGATTGACAACCACACTACTCAAATGCTTGGAAGTTTTATTATATTGTTATAATATATATATGATCCATTTTCGAAATATTGTACTTGAATCGCTTAGAATTTCGCTAGAGACATCTATTGGTGAGATGAAGAAGCTTTTTTATTTCGGATTGCCATATTCGTCTTCATCTTTGTTGAGGTGTAAAAAATAATATTTACTTTGTCATTTATTTAAATCAATTGTACGCTCTGTTGTTAATTGTACTGTATTCCGGTTGAACATGTTGAGAAATCTAGCAAGCCTAACTATAAGTAACGATTACGATATCATTGCATAACAGTTAGTTGCAGTGCCCTATGCAACTTAAGATGTGTACTAAGGGGGATTCCATATTGCAGGTACATGTTGAAAATAAAATGGTTTTCGTTTTGGCTGGAGAGACAAAATTGAATTAATTTTATGAGATTATTATTTTGTTTAGGTTGTATTCTTAACGGTACCCGTGTAATTTGCTTCCTGTCAACGTTTCAGCCATCTTTTCAGGGAATTATGCGGAGCGTTCTGGTACTAAAATAATGTTTTCAACTGAAAATTATATTTTCAGGCATCTCGTGTTATGTTAAATGATTCGGGGAATAATTAAAAATTACATACATTTATTGAAAGATTTTGTTAATTAAAAACGAACTAGTTATAACTATGGATATCAAAGAAGAAATTTTCTTATAAAATACATTTCTCTACAATTTAAAAATTAATACATTTTTCCAAAATTCAAATTACGTGGTTGTTAATCCTAGGTAAAATGACGAATATAACACACTGTATAAAGTCACTACTCAAACCAGCCAATGACACTTTGTAATCTCTGCAAATGCTCAAACTCTAATATTTTCGACTCAATAGACTATTTCACCTTTTCTGTTTTTTTTTTTTTTCGGGAATTGTACAGCTTTAGATAAAAAAATTATAGTAAAGAAAGTTTCACAAACAATAATAAACACAAGATTACATTTAAAAAAATAGTTTTATTAATAAAAATAAAGCCAATGAAATAATTCCAGATTAATGTTATTATTACTATAAAAACATTAAGAGATAAAAAAACTTGTTGGATTATCCAATCTAGAAAAGAAAATCTTCAATAAACGATTGTTAACAGTACAACTTCAGTACTGCAAGTAATTTTAGTTTTATTAAATTTATTGATTATTTTCGGTAAACAGATAAACTTAAATAATTATCGTATATTGGTGTATTCGATATCTATGCATGAAAAACCATTTTTTAATTCAAGGTCGAAGGAGAAGAAAGATCATGTTTATTATTTTTACACCTCATCTTCCAGAATTCGGATCCTCCTTTTCTGGAAATCTCGTGGATATGAAAAATAATGCAATATTTTGTATGAAATTTCGTTTTCTAGTCAGAATTCTCCTGTCTGAAAATTCAATTTACCAGCGCTATTGCAAATATCGATTTTGAATCAGGGTAACGGCTGAATATTGCGATGAAGTATTATTAAATTTACAGACGATATAATTTTTCCACCTTCGAGTCGTGGTCGTGGTTGTAAGCTTCAAGGATGAATAAGTTTCAGTTACAAGATATACGAGTACATTTATATATATATATATATATATATATATATATATATATATATATATATATATATATATATATTTATATATATATATATATATATATATATATATATATATATATATATATATATATATATATATATATATATATATATATACATAAATATGTATATATATATATATATATATTTATATATATATATATATATATATATATATATATATATATATATATATATATATATATATATATATATATATATATATATATATATATATATATATATATATATATATATATATATATATATATATATATATATATATATATATATATATATATATATATATATATATATATATATATATATATATATATATATATATATATATATATATATATATATATATATATATATATATATATATATATATATATATATATATATATATATATATATATATATATATATATATATATATATATATATATATATATATATATATATATATATATATATATATATATATATAAAAATATGTATATAAAGAAAGAAATCCACATCGAAATATTGTTTAAAATAATTGGAATTTATCTAATATTGTAATCTTATTTGAAAATAATATATGTAAAAAAACGGATTAAAAAAAGTCATACTATACTTCTCAAATGAACTGACTCCATTTTTTTTAGAGCAAAAAAAATATACACACTTACAGTATTAGAAAATATGTTAAAGTATTAATAAAAATTGGAAAAAGAGCTTTAAGTTACTAAACGATATACCTTCTTTCTTTTGAAAATATTTAGGCTGTCGTATTTTGAAAAAAAAAACCCTTTGTTAATGTTTAGAACTAGAATTTTGCGAAAATACCCCAATAACGAATCACCAAAACAAGTCGACCTTTATAAATGCTATCGTAGTTCAGACTTATTCCAATACATTATTTTGAAATACCAAATAATTTCTGCCTTCTTCGTCCTTAGAGCTGGTATTTATTACTTTAAGGACCATAATAATAATATCCTTCGTAGGAGGAGGTTAAATTTGTTCAATGGAAAACTTGGAGGTTTTCGAGAACAAGAACAATAAACTTAATTAATTATCTTATTAAAAGTTTAGTAAAATAAAGTTTTTTACATGAAATAATGCGTATTATATCTTTTTATTACTATTTACGACAGAAGCTCATTTTAAGGCACTTGCTGATATAATTCTTGAGATAATAAAATAAAATAACTAAAATATACATTTTATTATATATTGGTACGGCATTAACTTCGTGACTATTTCTTTTAAAAATATTAAACACTTGTACATATAGTACCATTTCATGAGTTTTATTTCATTACATGCGACTAGTTTTGAACACTATAGAAGTATTCATCTACGGGTTAGTAGTAAAACTGACGTCAACTAAGCTTTTTTTACATTAAAAAAAATCATATTGACAATTGTTTCTCCTTGTCAGGGCATTATCAAACTACTAATTTTAATATTTAAAATACCGAAAAATAAATTGCTTCAATACCATTGTAAAATATTTTTAATAGAAATGTGTGATTGCTATTTCTTCCCATGTATTCAGACACGTAACGCATAACTTTTATCTTTATTTTCCTCAGTAACGCGTGGCCAAGTACAACAAGTAAATTTTATAAATATGTAATGTTTTCTGCGTAAAACGACCTACCCACTGTTGACAATAAATCAGTTTTGTTCCCGGCTTTCGACGATATTGCGGGATATTAAGTCGGGATTTCGATATTTCGGGATATTGAGTACCGAGATTACGTGGACGCTTCGGCATATAACACTTAAAGGGACGCCATTTTGTGCCTATAACATCATCATAATGTATGATGCCCTGTTATATTATAAATATATTTTAGTCGTAAAATTATATGACATGGGTAAAGAATAAATATTTTACCTTGTTTAATAATTTAATGAATCGTTGAGATATAATGGACCAATTGCATGATGAAAAGCAGAAGTGAAAAATTATTTTGAAGATTAAGATACATATTTGTTTTAATTACTTATGTATGTTAAAAAAATCTTTTTTATAAATATAAAGTATTAATTTCTAATTGTTATCAAATGCTGGAGTGTTATAAAATATTTTAAAAGAGATCTCAACATTTTTAAACACAGTGCAAAACTACAACAGTGGAACTATTAAATAATTTCAAACCTACTAAAAGAATCCTACACAGTGCAAAACTACATCAGTAAATATATCAAATAATCTCTGAGATACAGAAAGAATTCTACAACGGTGCCAAACTACAAAAGTAAAACTATAAAAAAAATTCCAACATAAACAAAAGAATCCTACAACAGTGCAAAACTACAACTGGGCAAACTTAAAAAAAATTCAAATAATTTCAAACATTCAAAAGAAATTGTTCAACAGTGCACATATAGCTCAATATGGATTTTCAATGATCAGCCGAATAGTGAACGCTTCATAAGTTTATAAAGTGATCATTTCAGCCAGCCAAGTTGTAAGCTATGAAATACTCAGACTTAGATCTTCCTTCCTATCAATAAAACAGAAGTTTCTTTGTCCTATTCGAGAAACCTATTACATACATGTTTTGTATTGTTATATATATTTGATCTGTTATCTTTGACGGATACATTTTCTGATACAATTTCTTGTGCTGTCATTTAGCGTAAGATAAAAAAAATACAAGAGTTCTTTTCGTTCTTTCAATTCCTACGTTATTATTTTTCGAGAACGTGTTTTTGGATCAAGTAAAAACATAAATATGTACATATGTATCCTACGTGTTGCAGCTTAATATGTTCGTTGTCCGTCAGTTTTGCGTCACGTTCTCGCTACGTAGCGCAACGTGATTCATGATATCATCATGGTATAGTCATGGAACGTCATGCCACGTGTCATGAGTAGTATCCGAGCAGAAATGCCTGAAGCCGTATTTATAATTAAGGTGGAATGTTATAATATCAAAATATTCAACTATATATTATAGGGATTAGAGATGGATATAGGGATTGTTTCTCTGAAATTCATGTTCAGTTGAATTGCTAATGTGCAGAATTTTTTTACCCATGATATTGATATTTTAACGTAGATGTAGAAGAATTCGAAAGGCTTGGAATTTACGAGTACAGGGCTTGAGACCATTCATGAGCTGGTTTGAGTGATTACTTTATACATGTCGGAATTCGTGTTTATCTTTCAATTCATACATTTTCCCACATGCTATTTCTTGGCACCATCTGAAACACGTTGAAAAATTTACTCATCTTAAGCATTGGAGTATTTAACCTGCAAGTTCTCGACACCATCTTAAACACTTAAGAATCACATAAAAGACTAAGCATCTACAGGGCTTACAACCTGTCGTTAACTAATTTAAACTACATTTATTGTATACATCTCACCATAGATGAAGAAGACTATAGAAGTCTGGGTTTTTACAGGGCTTATGAATTTTTAAAGGCTAGTTAAGTCATCCCTTTACAAACGTCCAGCATTTTCCATTTACCCATGATATACAAACAATTTCAAAATTTTGACTCCCAGATATTTGATCAATCTTATGACATAGTACATATGAGTACACAAGAGCTATGTTGGATTCAGAAAGCTTTTATTTAGTTGAGATTTTAATGGGGTGTATGTAAGGTCTGCACCCCGGATTATTTTTTACTTACTAGAAAACATGATTTTAGTTTTTTATGCAAAATTAAAAATCATTTAAACTAGCTTATGACAGCTCGTAAGCCCTGTAAATACCCTGACTTTCATATTTATCTTCGTTCATTTTTTTTCCGCCTCCATAGTGTAATGGTCAGCACGCTCGGCTACCGTTCTGGAGGACCCGGGTTCGATTCCCAGGGGGGGTAAAATAAATATGAGCGATTTTTTCACTGTAATATTTATTCAATATTACCCTGGACTGGTACCTGAAGCGGAGGGTTGATCACCTTTCCTTCATGTGTAAACGATCCAAATACCACTGCGTTTATATGACGAAGCGCCCTATGCACCATTGGGGTGCGGATAAGGGTTTTAATATTATATTTATAACTCTTATAAGTATTATATTTATAAGGGTTTTAATATTATAGTATAAACAATTGGATATTCAATACCAGTATAATTTTTATGTTCTAATTTTTTAGTTTTGTTATTTTAACAAAAAACCTTATTAGAAAAACGTAATTCCTTGGAAAAATTCACACACATACGAGTATAACAGCTTGAACAAATTCTGAATAAAAACACAGTCTCTCTAGCCATTTTCTTCTATATACATGAAATATTTATACACCTTATTATTCTGTTTCTGTTTTACTCTGAAAAGAGAATTTCAGAACGTTTACTTTATATGTTTATCTTAAAATTTGTATTCAGAAACAAACGAGCTCTAAAAAGAAAGATATTGAAGGCTTGATACTTGAGTTAACCCTAGATAACTAAACCATATTTGTAGACACATAGTAACTAAACATTCGTAAGGCGGACTATGCAATTAAAAACGTGAAAATTATCAAAAGTATTTATTAAAAATAGTAACTGATTACATGACATTTAAGTTTGGTTTCATAGGAATGAATGTAGCCTGGCGGGTGCGGGGTGCAGGAAAGTAAGTGCACTTGACTTTTTCGGAGAAGGGCGTCGTTGCGTGGACGAATGTTAAGTTATTTATGATTAATACAATAAACAAGTACCATATATATACAATATACGGTACATAAAACAATACACATATCAAACAAAATGATTGAGAAAACACTTGTTTTTTTACCACTTGAGTTTATTTTATGATGACTAGTTTCGGAAGCTATGTTTCCATCTTCAGGTCTACATGTAAATCTATAAAACAAGTGTTTTCTTTAATAATTTCATCATGTCTTACCACAAATTAAATGCCGCAACAATTAATAAAATATATCAAACTATGTGTACAAAGCAAAACTGGCAGTGAACTAATTCACTTCAAATTGTATTGTATAAACGAAATTTAAAAAAAAAATAATGACGTTTATTGAATAAAATTTGATATTGGAAGGCGAGTGAATGCTGGTATAAGAGTTAATGGTGCATTGAAATAACCTTTAGCAAATAAAAGCCTAACAATGGTAGCTAAACTGGCAGTACACAAAAGAGTTCAAGTACCAACGCTTTTGTATGGCAGTGAAGCATGGAGTTGGCAAAAGATGGATTGAAGTAGACTAAATGCAGTCGAAGTGCAATTTGTCAGACGCATGTGCGCCAAAATGATATATGTGAAATGTATTTAGAGATGGTTTGGACCTTTGAAATGATTGAATAAGGAAAAAAAGACAAAAATGATGGGCCTAATGCAGTTGAAAATAGGAGCAGAGGAAGACTGAAGATAACTTGGCATGATTAAGTTTGTCAAATACGTAAAAGCAGTCAATTATTGAAACATGTTTTTATTATTGACTGTAGGTACCTACTTTTTTTTGCAACAGTTTTTTTTAAATAAACGAATCATTTTAAATATAAACCTTTCAACAAAATTGTCGATGAGAAAAACGGATATTCAAAAATCCAAAAAAAAAGCTTTTTAACGGTTATTTCAAAAAGTAAATTGTTATTTTTCGCTACTTACCTTTTACAAAATAAAAGACGTAAATTTCACTTTATCTCTTGTGGCCGTAAATATCTCAAAAATTGACGTCAAGACGCAACATTTAATGAAAAAAAGTTCCACCCCTCTCAGCCTAACTTATATAATATTATATTTTACAACAGGATGTGTCGAAATTATTTTGCAAGGGACGAAATAATAGTTTTAGGGTGGTTTCCGACGGGGGGTGTATTCCCGAGGGTTGTACAGGAAAGGGCTCCGCTGGCGATGTGTTCACGACAAAAGGCTTTTCGAACCAGGGGTAGTCAAGTCGTGTGTGGGATTTATAATACCAATGTGGTTAAAGGGTCCATACGCAGTTATCTCTGAAGTAAATCATAAAATTGTATTTAAATCTAAAAATTAAACAATTGTATTAGCATATGCATATGTACTTCTTCTTCTTCTTTTTCATTTTGGTGTAGGCCTTGTGGCCTGTTTTTAAGAGGGATTAGACTACTGCAATGTTGGTTCACATTTGCGAATCCATCTCTTTGGTGGACTGTCCGGAAGTCGTCTTCCTTGGGGTTAACCGTGCAATGCGATGTGGGGAGTCTGGATGGCTAAATTCTCCTCACATGTACGTACCACTGTCTTTTTCGTTGTTTTTCCCACCTAACGACGTCTTGGATCTCGCATATTTCCCTTATCCTGGTGTACCTTATTCTATCTTTTAGCCTATTGCCAGATACTCCTATGAGTCTTCATTTCTGATTTTCTGCGCTTTTTGGTACTACAGTGTCCGCTCTGCATTCGATCCCGTATGTCATGATGGGTAGCATACAAGTTTTATATATTTTGATTTTGTACCGATTTTCATGTCAGGGCTCTTCCATATTTTTTTTTTCTTTGAGTCTTTATTGTTGACACTCTTAGTGCGTTTCTTGCATTTAATCCCATATTGTTATGATGTTTTATATATTTTGATATTTGATTTACAAGTTTAATTTATTTTGATTTTAGCTTAGGTCTTTCCATTTTGAAATTTTCAGGCATCCTGAGAAGACTGCAGCCTTGTTTACTTGCCCCATTACTTTACCTCAGGTCTACACCCAGATATATGAACTGATAACGTGCTCCAACTTTATTTTATAACTGGTTGCGGAGCACGAATATGAGTTGGACACAATGTTGCGATTGCCAGCAACTGGTTTTCTTCAAGATTTCTATTTCTGTTTTAACATTTACTTATGTTTTTTTTAATTATTTGTCTTCTCAAATTGTGTAGTATACAACAATATTTTTTTATCATCTCAAAGTAGATGGAGAAGAATATGGAATTCTGGGCATTTACATAGCTTACTACCGTCATACGCTGGTTTGAATGATTACTTTGTAATATTCACCAATTCTACCCATGATTGACAACCATTCCATTAAAATTCTTCTAAATATATTAATTAAACTCAAAACACAGTCCTTGAATTCAATATACTTAACTAGAGACATGTATGGTAGTAAACCAACTTCGACTGGCTTTGTATAGCACCCACTGTTTAGTTAAGCTGAAATAAATATAAATAATTTATTTGAAAATCAAGCACACAGCAAATATGAGCATCTCCACTTCAATCGCAGAGTAGGGTCGCCTTAATTCAAAAACTTCAGATCGGAGTGCAACCACTTATAAACTTAAAACCTTATCGAAAATCCTCGCTTTGTTCTCGCGAAACTTGAGAAATTTGCGCACGATTCTTGTGTTCGAAACTTCAATAACAACGCTTCAAATTAAGTTGGTTGTTAACATTCGGTTATAGCTTTTTTCTCCCCCGTCTCTAAGACCCCGCCCCTATGACACGTCACTTTTAAGGGTCGCGACCCCTAAACTTCAACTTAGTTTTTGCGACAGGTGAACATGTAATTATCTCCGAGAGAATTTATTAAAGACGCTTTTGAAAGCGGACTACCTGCAGAAATAAAGTTTTCAAGTAAGTTATATGTATATTTTTTTCTACATTTTAATTAAATACTCATGTAATTATACTACTACTACTACTGACTCTTGTCCGCACCCAATTGTGCGAACATTACATTAAATCGATGACATGTTTTCATTTATTAATTCGGCAGTAACTTTTTGGTAACATTTATATATATATTTTTAAAGTTTTACTTACAACCTTTTGAGTGTGTCCAATTACTTGTCAACAAATCTGGATTATCTCCAATTATACGAGTTATTTTCATATTATTTATTGCATCTCATCAAAGTTGAAGAAGACTATGGATGTCTCATCTCACCAGTAGATGTCTCTAATGAAGTTTTAGTGATTCAAGAACCATGTTTTAAATTGGATCATATGTAAAGAACTTTCAAAAATTTGAGTAGTGTAACCACACTACTTGACAACCGTTAATAATGGAAAGAATTGGTGAATGTTAAACATGTGTAAAGTGATAACTTAAACTAGCCTATGACGGTCGTCAGCCCCATAAATGCCCTGACTTCCAAATTCTTCTCCAACTTTGATAATTAGTTTAATTTAGTAAATACCTCTATTTCTTAAAACGTATTGTAACTCTACCTGCACTCATCTTCCATCACCCGCAAAAAAATTATGCCCAGTAATCGATAAGAAAAAAATTGTTTTGCTTTTACCAAAAAAAATAACTTAAACTCCTTCAAAACAATTGTGAATCTATAAAAAACAGGTTGTAAGACAAATTAAAAATTTTTTGTAATAATTTACAATTTTAAAACATACCATTTATGCTTTCTCAAGAGAACTTGAATGAATCTCTTAAATAGATTATTATCATTGAATAAGAGTTTGTAAATAAACACAAATTTCAACGGATTCCCATAATTTGTTGGTGAAAACTCCCGGTATTTTAACATCATTCAACATTTTCCAGAGACGTTTGAGACGTCTCTTTAATTACAATGTGTCTTGATTCTTGATGAAACTTGAGTATTTCAATGCTAACTTAACATATACCCAACAATATATTTAAATTTTAAATTAAACATGTTGAAACATTCGCAATCTCTTAGTATACACGGTGTCATAAAACTTTAGCATCAGTTGTATCAAGTTTTTTTTTTTTAATTAATTTACTAAGGAATTAACATCTGATAAATTTATGATTTAGTTATGTTACATATATCAGGACAGAGATAGAGCTTTAACTTAGTTTCAAAGATAATTTTAATATCGATTTATTAATTTTTCATAGAGGTACCCAGATTTATGATAAAATATTTTGACTTACTCTAAATATAAAGTACTATAAATAATAAAAAAAAACATTCAATGCATATAAACGTAACTCATGCCTCTTTTGGTGGAAAAAAACTTTGATTATATGCAATAAAGCTGTACAACCTGCTTCCATTATTCGTAATGTTAAAAAAAAATAACGTAGTACGAAAGAGCTATTTATAAATAGATAATGAAGGTGGATAGATCTGAAATATATTGCATCATTCGGCCATGTCATATTTTATTGCATGTCAAACATACTTTTATTTTATATAGTTTGATAAATAAGTTTTGTAAAATGTGCCCTCGGCACGGGAAAATTCAGTTAGGGCACAATATTATTATTTGTAATGAATATTTTTGTATAAGTATGTCTGAATACTCGTATAAATAAATACATATTTTATAATTTAATTATCATTGGTGCATAGGGCACTGAATCATATAAACACAGTATCATCTTGATTGTTAACACACGAAGGAAAGGTGATCAGCCCTCCGCTTCAGGTACCAGTCAAGGGTAATATGGAATAAATATTAGAGTGAAAAAATCACTTATATTTGTTAGACCCCCCCCCTCTGGGAATCGAACCCGGGACCTCCAGAACGGTAACCGAGCATGCTGACCATTACACTACGGAGGCGGACATTAATAATAAATATAATTAATTAACCTTCCAAAAAAACTTTCAACATCTGTCTTTATCTGTAGATACATGGATACAACATTTCTAAATATCAAAGAAGCCTTCAACGGATTTTCGTGCTAATAAATCTTTGACTAATTAGACCTTAGAGTTGCGTGCCACCATTTATTAGGCACGTCTCGGATAATTAAAGTCTTACACAAATAATAAAGGATTCCTTAACGCGATATAAATTCAAATGAATACAACTCCAAAGGGTATTAGTTAAAATTTTCAGGTGGATTGATTAATTTGATTTAAATATCCAAACATTTGGCGTTTTTGAGCGAATTTTGTTTTTATGATATAATCGTGGAGAAAACGTAAAAAACATATTTCAAACGAAGGGAATATCGAAGACTGGGTATTCATAACTAACGATCTGCCAATGGATTGTTAAAGAGATCACCTTCTGCAACATCATTACCATTATAATACATCTTCTGATAGGCAGAGAGAATAGACAGAAACATTTGCCTCATAACTTTGTTTAAAAAAGCAAAAACATAGCAAACCATCTATTTCAAGATGTCTGTCTACAGGTTAGATCATTAACACCCAATCGATTGAAATTAGGCATAAGAAGTTTAATTAAACACTCTCCTTATCATTCATCGTTCACATTGTGTAAAAAGACTTAAATAAACACTAATTCATGACAACCGGTTTCGGAATAATCATTCCATCATCAGGTCTATAAAATATAATTATTACGGTCTGACATTTGTTCAAAAATAAAAATTTTAAAAGAGAGAAAAGTGACAAAAAATCACAATGGGATTTTTTTATAAAGTGGACTTTATTCATTGCTTCACTTATTTCTAATTTTTCGAGATTATCTCAACAAAAATTTAATAAATAACATATGATGTTTTTTAAGTAGCAAAAATCAATATGTGATTAATAAACACATTTGTTTTAAGTTATCACTTTATATACACGTGTAACATTTACCATTCTACCCTTTGATTGACAACAAAACTACTCAAATTTCGGAAGTTATATACACGATTACGTATATTCTTCAATTAACACCTTTAATATGCAAATTCTCGACAGCTTTTATGGTTGAGTTGAGTAAGGGAAGAAGAGTAAGTTTTTGTCCGCCTTTGCAGTGTAATGGTCAGCACGCTCGGCTACCGTTCTGGAGATCCAGGGTTCGATTCTCAGGAGGGGGGGTCAAATAAATATAAGTAATTTTTTATTTTTATGCAATATTACCCTGGACTGGTATCTGAATCAAAGGGCTGATCACCTTTCCTTCGTGTGTAAAAACGATCAAGATAACACTGCGTTTATATGAAGCAGTGCCCTATGCACCATTGGGGTGCGGATAATGGTTTTATTATTATTATTATTATATGAGTAAGATTTGGTAAAGACCTTCATGAAATTTATGAAGTATTCTTCTCAAGTTATTTTACATGCAAGAGATTCTTTGAAAACATGATTTAAAATTAATATTTTCACCCGTTATTTTGGCTATAATGTTTTGGAAGTGTTCAAATCTCAAAGATTTGGACAGATTTATATTATGTATGAGGACTTTATTAGGTATAAAGAGAAAGCAAACATTTTTTTTACTTAATTTTTTATCAGTCATACTGCGAATAAATAATGCTTTCTGTAAAAACATTGTATTACACTAGAAAATATAAACGTAATTTTCACTCTGTTTTTAAAATGGTTTCTTTTTCATACTTTATGATTTGAATATTTTTTCACGTCTCTTTTGAAAGGATAAATAAAACATTATTTATGTCCTTTATCATTTCATGCCAGGACGCGACTGTCATACTTACGCAAAAAGGAAGCAGATAAAATTTTGTTTTTGAATTGTTTGAAAGCATCTTTATTTTAAGCGAAAAAAGGCTGTATTCATATTATAATGTTAACATACACTTGACAGTAAATTTTGGATACAAAATATGAGTGCCTTATATTTGGTAATAATTTTTAAGCACCTTAATTTTAAGCAAAATAAGCTGTTTTCGCATAAAAAAACAGTAAACTTTTAATACAATATATGCATACCTTATATTGGAAAAATTTTTTTTTAAAGGAGATTTAGACTAGTTAATCTTAGTTAACATATGGTGTTTACACTTTTTATTAATGAAATGTAAATGTGACACGTATTTCAGTGTTTTAAACATCATCATGAAAATATCACATTAGTGAAAACTTTCTTACACAAATCTTAAATGAACGTATTTAAAATTTCACAATGTAATGTTAAATAACTAATGTTTTACAAGGTATTCAAAATTTACCAACTAACCATCATTCAACATCTCCGTAGAGGTAGGAAAAGAGAATAGAACGCCACTCCAATAGAGATGTTTTTGCAAATAACCTTCACTTCTTCCACATTCATGCGTCTCCTCATACATACCCGCCAATTATTCCGACTCCTGACCTGACTACTTTTAAGTATTTGAAATCTTTGACTTTGCCAATTTTTTCTCGGTCTTTCTCTGCTCCAATTACCTACCACATTCGACTCATAATTTTGTTTCACTATTCTTTCGAAACTAGGAGTGTGGCTTTCTAACCCGCCTGCCTAACCCTGCAGTGAAAGAGCGTTATGATAGCAGTAGTATGAACAAGTAAATAACATTATACTTTCGGTTTTTTTAATTCCATTTATGTTTTTAAAAAGGGTATATCATGTATAACTAGACATCCTCTATTTTCAATATTATAATAAAGGTTTAGGTGTCAAAAGTTTGCGTAATCGGTGGGCACGTATGACAAGATGTATGGATGTGAAGGAAGCGAGGAGTGTATGTCAGGACAGAAAATTGTGGCGTTCCATCTTCTCTGCTTACCCTTGAGGGAAAACGGCATGATGGTAGAAGTAGTAGTAGTATTAATAATATAGGTTGCTGGGATAAGTATTCAACCCTTTCAAAATATTCAAAATAGAGATTCCCGATCCCAAATACCTTATCTATACCATATTGCCTTATCTTTAATAGGAAAAGTGGACGATCAAAAGATTCACAGCTTCCATATATGCAAAATGTTTTGCATATATGGAATTTGTGCCCATGTATTCAACATACGAACATTATCCGTATATAATATGAATAGAAGGAAATATCGAGGAATTCGAGTGTAAGGATAAACGTTATCCTTAAAAGTCCTTTTAAACCCAACGAACTTTACGTTTTGATCCTTTTTCAACTGTGAAAACATTTTCTTAAACAGAAAACTACATTAATGTTTAGCCTGAAGAAATTTGATAAGGAATATTACACTCGTATTTAAAAATATAATAATGTTTTACTTTTCACTTGTATATAAAAATATCTGTTAGTTTTAGAAACCAGTCGTGTGTAATGTAATAATACTCATCAATTGGTATTATATAAGTGTTGATTTGAAATATATAAATATACACATATATATATATATATATATATATATATATATATATATATATATATATATATATATATATATATATATATATATATATATATATATATATATATATATATATATATATATATATATATATATATATATATATATATATATATATATATATATATATATATATATATATATATATATATATATATATATATATATAAATATATATATATATATATATATATATATATATATATATATATATATATATATATATATATATATATATATATATATATATATATTATATATATATATATATATATATATATATATATATATATATATATATATATATATATATATATATATATATATATATATATATATATATATTAATATATATATATATATATATATATATATATATATATATATATATATATATATATATATATATATATATATATATATATTTATATATATATATATATATATATATATATATATATATATATAAATATATATATATATATATATATATATATATATATATATATATATATATATATATATATATATATATATATATATATATATATATATATATATATATATATATATATATATATATATATATATATATATATATATATATATATATATATATTTCAATAATTAATATATACAAAACAAAAAACATTTAAGGCGTATACATTAAAAAAAATTATTAAAAAAGCAAGCAAGAAGACTCTTGTTAAATGTGTAGAAGAATCCCACTTTGGAAGACTCCTTCTGTCACATGGAACAGATCAATATCTAATGTGAAACAATCTATGCCGACGCTGTCTTAGGTAACTATATATATATATATTTTTTTTCTGTAATATTTAAAGCATTTACATTATGGGTTGTCATTGTATTTTACGCCAGTAAATGTTTGCATGGAAAACCAGGAAAACATGAGTGAAAATAATAACAACTTTCTGCAACGTATTTTCTCATCCCTTTGAAAGCATTAAACTGAAAGCGAAAACATGTTTAGTCGTGTTTTTAGCAATAACAAACCAAGCTCGGTAATTAATGCACCTGTCTGAATCAACTGCGATGTAAACTTGGTTCATTTTACATTGAACAAAATGGAAACAACACCACGTAATAAAAGTTTGTTTTAAAAATGATACTTAGAACAGGCACTGAGGATATTAAAAAAAAATCATGCACTAAAAAAACAACATTCGTTTTTTTCTGGTTTTACTCTTACCTCACTATTACGTCGTTTCCCGCAGGAGTAAGCAGAGAGCATACCAGTCAGTCTTTGTAAACAATATTCGCATTTTCTACATACATGCATACCCTCCAATTATCTCGACCCGACCACATACATGTAATAACTTGATTGATTAAGACATACTTGATCGTACCGAGTTTTTCTCAGTCTTTCTCTGCTTCGTTTGTCAACAACATTTGCCTAACAATTTTGTTTTACTGTTCTTTTACGTTTTATAATTTTATCAGCAATGCTTCATACCTTCCTTATCCATTTTCATCCAAGCATCCATCATACGTAGTTGACGTACATTCGTCTGAGAGAACGCGCTTTGACTGCAATCATTAATGATTTAAAAATAACTTCTCAATCATTCAAAACTCCCAGCATTTGAGTGTGTCCTTGTTCACATTTTTTTTCCCATTTAATATTCATTTATATTGACATGCATATGGTTTGTATACGTGTATAACGTGATCATTTTAACCAGCCTAGATATTTCCCAGACTTTTAGAGTTAATTCCTAGACTGAAATGTTGATTCCCGGACTTTTCATCTGTGCTGAGATGTCAATTAAAAAATCTTATTTTGTTGAAGATATAATGGTTTAATATAAAATCTTTCAACCCATAAATTTAATTTCACCCCTAAGCTCATTAACGTAATACAATATATCACATGAATACAAAATCTCATGTCTGATTTTCAATCCGAATCCTACGCATCGAAACTCCACATGGAAGATATTTCATAAGTTTGTTAAGCTTCGATACTCAAACGAATTTCCGTTTCTTTGAAATGAATTTGTTGGTGAAATTTATGCCTTGGCAACAATATAGAATATTAATGTTGCGAGCATTATTGCGATGAAAAGTTCACAAATAACTTATCTCGGATTAAAGCACTTGAAGGTGCCTACTCAAATGAAAGCAGCAAGAAAATTCCGATAAATTAGAACAAAAGTTTAAGAGTACTAAATTTAATTATTTTTATTTTAAATTTTATGAAGCTTTTTATGTTATCCGAGTATGTACATAAAAAATCCCTGTGACTGGTACAATTTAAAAAAAAAGCATTCTTATGCAAAACATTTCAATTTTATCCAAATTCTTTCTCACAAGTCTGGATTTTCTCCACTTAGAAGTTATTTTAATTTTTTGTTTTAAATCTCAACAAAGATGAAGAAGTATATGGGTATTAACAGGATTTAAACAGGATTTAAACAGGACTCTAAGTCTGGGTATTTACAGGGCCATGACTCATAGGTACAATGGTGAATGTTTCACGTGTGTACAGTGAACACGTGAAACATTCACCATTGATACCATCAGCCTAGCCATGTAAATATTCAGACTTCCACATTCTTCTTCATCAATGCTGAAATGTCAAAAAAATATTGAAAATATGTGCTTATAAATATGACATGTTTTCTATATTTTCCATTTAACCAGACTTAGCTACAGCCATCCACATTAAAACTGAAATAGACTGTAATTCTCGATTTTTATGTACTATGGAAGATGTATTCGTTCATGAAATAATTAATTATGAAACATATCAGATAACTCGTTAATCAGTTAACTCAAGGTGCCATTCATTGTATAACGTAAATAATAGTTACAATAATTAAAGAAAACACTTTGTTTTTTACCACTTGAGTTTTATTATAGACTACATGTTTCAGAAGTTAAACTTCCATAAGTTATTATACAGACCTGAATGATGGAAGTTTAACTTCTGAAACATGTAGTCTATAATAAAACTCAAGTGGTAAAAAACGAAGTGTTTTCTTTAATTATTGTAACATGTCTTACCACAAAGTTAATGCCGAAACAATAAATAAAATATATAATAGTTATTATATTCTAGATAAGTTTGTGCGATATGTGAACCCTAGCATTTGTCTTATGGGGCATTAAATTTATTTATTGATTTGGCGTTTAATTTGTAGAACTCCATTTAAATTTATGTATTAATCGTTAAATCAAATACACGTCGTTTGAAACATTCGTTTATAAATGCCATAACTAGGCGAAACAATTGTCACAATATTTATTTATTTATTTATTTTATAGATACATAAATTTTTATTGTTTTTATTATATGTATTACGGCTCTTTAGTCATATCCTGTGTCGAGCCAAATACTAACATGTAATACATTTTTATTATTATTATTATTATTATTATTTTTAATTGTTAGATTATATGCATTACATATAAAAGATACAATAACAATTAACAGTATAAAGTTTTTACAATAAAATAATTACACCTGGATGTTGTGCGATGGGGAAGAGAAAGAAGACGTTTCTGGAGAGATCATGTGAGAAGAGCGAGTTCGGATCGAGTGGTGAGGGTGGCAGCGGACAGCAGCATAGGCCGGATCAGACCCCCAGGAAGACCACCTAAACGATGGAAGGATAGCTGGTCTTCCACCTCCCAGGAGCGACTCGAGAATGACAGGATCTAGTCCTTAAAGAAGAAGAAGAAGAAGAAGACCTGGACATTAATTAATTCACTTTCTACCTTGTCCTTTCCAACGAGAAGCAACCATCGACGGACACTGTTCTTAAAGACATGATCACTACTGGAATTCTGAATGGTTATGGTTATGAATTTTTATGTATTTTTAACAATAAAATACAACATTGTACCTAGACTCAAAAAATGTGTGTTTGATTTAACAATATAATATATAACATAATAATTTAATAATAAATAAAATGAAAATAACTCCTGTAATTCGAGATCATCCATATTTTGTGAATAAGTATTTGGACACACTCAAAATGTTGTAGATAAAAGGGTTGATAGTAAAAAGTAAAATACGTTCAAATAATCTACATAAACTAACATAAAGGAATGATTTGCTTTGCTGGCTCGGAATTCAATTAATTTGAAATGGGATTGGTGCGAGTGTCAAGAAATTCGATTTAGTTCGACCATCGCATTGTGGATTTTGCAAGGGGTGCATTCTCAGGTCAGTTGTACGGATTCCTTAGTACCTACAGGGGTCGATAGAGTTTCAAGTGAGTCGAGTATCACATAGTAAATCTTTTTTCAAAATGTTCTCAACATACCTTTTCACTGTAGCTATAAAACTTTAAAAACAGGCTAATAAAGGGGGTCGAAAAATTAAAAGGGTTTTTTTCACTCAAATACTTATTCAATATAGCCCTGGTAGCCGAAACGGAGGGCTGATCACCTCTCCTTCATTTGTTAACGATCAAGATATCACTTTTATATGATGCAGTACCCTATGCACCATCGGGTGTGGATAAAGGTTTGAAGAAGTTTTGAAGAATAAAAGCAAAAGTCCATGTAAATTTTAGTTTGCTTATATTATTATATACATGTATATCCGAACTATAAGATTCAGAATACAAACACACATCAAACACAACCTAACACATAACACTTCTGGACAAAAAACATTAATTATTTTGCAATAAAACTGTACAACCTGCTTTCAATATCCATAAAGTCATTAAAAAAATAAACTTATCAAGAAAAAGCTATCATAAATTGATCATGGAAGTGGCTAGATCTCAAATAAATCGGTGTCATATTTGATTGCATGTCATTTTCTTTTATGTAATTTTATAAATGAATATTGTAAAATGTGTCCTCGGCATGGGAATTGTAATTTTTAATTGTAAGTATGAGTTTGACGAAATAGAAAATGTAAATAAAAAGAAAAATGCATGCATAAATTTATTATTCTATTCGTGAAAAGGAATGTCCTCCTTTCTTTATATCGAAAACTAGTGATTGAAGTAGGATATCTGTAAATACCTATGAAAAAGCCACGCATGCCGTGCTCTGACGACCCCTGGCATTGTAAAACAGAAATCCTGATTTGTCAGAAGCGCCGGAAATTAGAAAGAAAAGATTTACTGGGATGGAAATTCAGGATAATTCACGATGATTTTATTTCCCAGGTTCTTACCCAATTTCCACATAAAAGTGTTCCAGTAATAATGGTGGGGGAAAAATATTTTGAAAATGTTCTTATTTGATTTTATAATAATTTCATTTTTTTAAATTTGAGAGCTCTTGAGCAAAGTGAATCCTGGTGTGTTTTCTTTTGATTGTTATTTTTTCGTCAAGTTTACATGTTCTGTTTTTTGTTTATCTGCTTTTTTAGTAAAAATATCGAATGCCCATAAAGTGCAAAAACAAAATATTAAAATATAAATTATGATTTTTTTATATCATTTCACCAATGATGTAAAAAAAAAATCATAAGTACTCGTATGATGATTGATTTCAATTTCATTTTTAAATAAATTAGCTTAAAATAGCATTTAAGTAGATCATATTAGTTGAATTAAACGGTGAAGTAGTCAAAAAGTATAATCTATTTATTAATTTATAAATATACTAAAGGATCTGTAAATTTGCAAATATACTCATATATAACATATTTAAATAAACCTACTTTACTTACAAGAAAGAGGATAATCTTATATATTTTATAAATTCTTATTTATTATAGGCAAAGTGATCAGTTCTGCGTCAAGGGTGATAGAAAAACGTATAATTTTTTTATTTTTTATCCTTAATTTTTTTTTATTTCCGATTTCGACACAATTCATAATTTCACTTTCTATTCACTATCCAAACTACCTAGCTTCTTTATTTAGATGAATGTCTAAGGAAGATAGTTTCTGCTAGTAGACATTTATACATGATTGCCGCAAGTGCTTCAAAGCTTTCACGAGCTATAATGTAGAAAAAACTAAGCTTTGTGTCAAAGGACCACACTTCTTTGGCGTTTGCTTCACAAAACATGAGTTTTGGTCCCTTTTGTTAGCTGTTGATCTGAAACAAAGATTAAAGATACTAGAAGAACCTTTGCTTAGGATGATTACATTTTTCTATTTTTTGTTGCATATATCAAAAATTTATTCTTATACTTAACTACGTTAATACAAAAACACTTTTTTAGAAAATAGCATATGAAAACATTGTTATAAACAAAGGCAAAACATAGATTTCTTTTCACTTGCGTTTAAATTGTACCTTGAGTGTTAATTTTGGTTGTTGGTTAAATTTTGGGAGTTGCGTTTTAAGGACATTTTGGGTGCGTAACATTATGTCTTTGTAGGAATGAAAATGTATTAATTTTATGAAGTAAATAATTTTTTTTCTTTTAATTTTTAATAATAAAACTGTTTTGCTGATAAAAGAGTGTGTGGCAGAAAAAGACCAAGATGGCTACGTTACGTCAATTTTTAGAAGGATTTGATAAATATTTGTATCGTTCCTTTATTTTTCAGAACAACATGATTATTTTGAGTCTGAAATTTAAAAAAAAAAATATTTTCAATTGCTTACGTTTAGCCAAAGAATAAACGTCAATCTCTGATGTAAAAAAATAAACATATGGATTTTTCACTATATTCACATAAACAGTGAATATTTCAAAGCGATGTTGATTTATCAAGCGGGAAACTTGAACAAAGCTGATTTTTTGGCATATTTCCTGGAAAAACAATAGCCTGAATTAAAAAGGCGTAGGCACTCGTTTGTTTTAGCTGCGCCAAAAATAAACACTACTGTTCACATCATTCGAATATAGCGTCCCAACTGTCACGAACTGCTGTGACAATATTGCCTTAATATCTGGCATTGTATAATATGTTTCATACGCCCTGCATGTAAAATTTTGCACTGTACGTACGGAATTATCGGGAAGTTTATTTGAGTTTCAAAATTCAAACAGCCACAGTACTGCAGTCATCTTGACAGTACAAACTTGCTCCGTTGGTTTGTGCTATTGCAAATATAATCGTATAAGAATAAGATCGTGCAATCGAACTTAGTTTAAATATAAATTCGTAAAGTTTGATGAAATACGTTAGCTATGATTAGTTGTTAAAAGCAAATACACGTTCACAACATTTTGAGTAATACACGTTCACAACTTTTGTCCAAATACTTATTCATAAATCTGGATTATCTCCAATTATAGCAGTATTTTTCATATTATAATTTTTTTGACATCTAATCAAAGATGAGGAAGAATATGGAAGTCTGGGCATTTACGTGTGGTCGTCAGCCCCGTAAATGCCCAGACTTCCATATTCTTCTTCATCTTTGATGAGATGTTAAAAAATATATATTAATAATATGACAAATACACGTTGTTAGATTACACTTATTTGTAAAGTAATGTTGAATATATACTTTAAAACCTTCTTCAGCGTGTTTTGTTCAGAACTCTAGGTTTTCTCCACTTAGATACATTTTTTGCTGCGCATAAAAATATGAATATAACACTAAATTACTGAGGTAATGATTAATAATAGTTCAAAATAATTCATAATAAGTTTAAAAATCGTAGAAAGAAGCAAAGATTTATGGGTTAAAAAAAAATCACTTTAAAAAAATGTTCTACTTATAATTTTGAGGTGAAATTCAATGTCAGATTTCGAGAGGTAAGCTTAGAAGCTACCAAAATTGCTAATGAATTTCACAAAAAAGAGGACACACAATTGTTAATTTGGATTCGTTTAAATGTGTTAAATGAAAGGTTTTAATTATGTACTGACTACTAACTAATATGTCGGCATGGCAAAAGAAGGGTGAAAGTAGACTGAATGCAGTTAGATCTCATAAACTAGTGTATTATAAAACAATATGTGTAAGATGTTTGAATTAGTGAAATAATAAATTATTGCAATGATGTAATCATGAGATAAACATTACGGAGGAAATGTAGAAAGGTTTGTAAGTATCACGGACTTTTGAGTTAGAGTTTCTGACTTCAAACTCACTCTACTACAATTTGATACCTAATTTTAAAAATTAACCGCTTTAGTTCACAGAAATAGGATGAAATCAAAGTATTTTTTAATTAATAAAAACAGAAAAAATAATTTGGATACGAAGAACAAATGAGTAATAAAAAATAGAATGAACATATGCCGCAAATAAGAGAAGAGAAAAACGTATTGTAAAAAGTAACAATAAACAAATTTGTAAAATACAGGAGTTCCAAAAATTTGAGATTTGTGATTGTCCATCAGAGGTAGAATGGTGAATGTTGCAAGTGTGTAAATAGTATGTTATAAACCCTGTAAGTAAGCTTCCATATTCTTTTTCATTTATTTGAGATATCATAAAATGTTAGAATAAGATATTATTTTTTTTAATAGGTTTTACTCAAATCAGAAAGATATTATATCAAATTACGTCCATGAGATTAAAATACGTAAAATGGGATTTTTTCTACCTTCTTATGTGGAAAAGTGGCGTAATGATAAATTTATTTTATATTTGTATAATGAAAAACACATTTTAAAAAAAGTTGATGAAAATTTCCAAATGTGATTATAAAATACTTTCATTTGAATAAAACTCACATCTGAAAGGATTTTTAGCAAAAGCTTTTTCCTGAATTTCAGCGTCAGATGGGTACGTCTGCCAACAGCGTTATTAGCTACCCACCCCGCCACCCCCTGCAGTTGGCATCCCTGAAACATTAGACGCGAATGGGGCTGAGTTAGCAAACTTTCGACGGCCTTGTCTCAAGACACGTAACCGCCGACTCTAGGGCAATTTAAAAGCACGGGTGACATTCGGATGTCTTTAAATTTTCAGCCCGAGAAGTGTGTGGTCTGGCAATTTGGAATTAGATTAGAAAACTTAACGGTTCGCGCTCATTTTGATGCTCGGCAAATGCGAGGTTAACAAAGTTTCAACTTGTTTGAGGGGAAAAGGCTCTTACTTAATTTAAAAAATAACCTTCCAACTATATACAGTATCGAACAGATTAATTGAAATAATTTTTTTTTTCGTATTTTCAACACCCTATAAAAAAAATGTTTCGGGGGTGTTCCTCGTATTATGGACCATAGCTGCTTCTTTCAGTGACAGATGATGAATAGCGAGAAGTATCACCCAATTCTACCGGAAAACATACTATCAGAGTGTGGCAACCTTCACACATAATGTACATCGAATATGGCAACTCAAGCTCAACGTAGCGAGCTACCTTCACGAGAGCAGAAAAGAACGAAACGAGCGACCTCGCCACACTTCGTCGCCACCCGTCCACAGATCGACACGTACTTCAACTGTTCTCATATTAGAGTCACGCGATTATCCTTAAGTATTTGCTTGATTGTAATTTAATAGAACTAAATAAATTTGTGTTAAAAGTAATCCGCTTTCATCTTGCTTCCCTTCTGATAAATTAAAGTGGTATTCAACTAGAAACCATAAGAGATACAAAAACGAAGGTCAAATGGTAATGGAATATTTCAGCAGGATTTAACCCCATGCCACAAATGCAAAAAAATTATGAAAATTTTCACACAAAAACAATGAACTGTGTTGGACTGGTAAAGAATTTTGCCAAACATAAACCGAATTGAAAATCTATCGGAAATCTGTAAGAATCAGCTCTCCAAAATTGATTACATTTAAAAAAAATGGCATCCACGTGCCAAAACCTTATATAATACCATAGATGCCAGGAAGAGTAAAATCTTTCATTGAGTCCAAATGAGATTAAATTAAATATTCATTTGTGATATAACTAATAAACAAAAGATTTTACAGTTTTTTTTTGCGAAAATACAACAACAAAAGTTTTGTTTCAATTAATCTGTTCGATACTGTACATAATAGTTCTTATGCTGTTAATATATTCAAATATAAAACATTTAAGCGTTGAATTGCCAACAATAACAACAATGATCGTCGCTTTTTGTAATACTACTTGGTATTACATGAAGTGAACTATGAATAATAGGGAGAGTGTTATATTACCATACAACAAAGTTAACAATGCTTTTTAAATACAAAATGTGTTATTTTTAAAGAATTATTTTTCTTTACTGTTTGCCTTGATTTTCCGTACGTTATATTGCTTCATCTTATGTGGGTCTAACATTTGCGATGTTTATAAATTATATTTTTTATTGATTCGGCATTAACTTTGTGGAATGACATGTTGATTTGTTTTAATTAAACACTTGTAATATACCATTTAATGAGTTTTATTTTTATTCAACACGTCTAGTTTCAAAAACTTACAGATGTTTTCATCTATAGGTGAAAATTAAAACGTTTTAATTTTCACCTGTAGATGAAAATATCTGTAGTTTTCGAAGCTAGTCGTGTATAGTTAAAATAAAACTCTTTAAGTGGTATATTAAAAGTGCTTATTTTTTTATAATTTATAAATTGATACATGTGTGTATTACGATAAGAAGAAAAAAATTATAAAAACAATATATATATATATATATATATATATATATATATATATATATATATATATATATATATATATATATTTATATATATATTTATATATATATTTATATATATATATATATATATATATATATATATATATATATATATATATATATATATATATATATATATATATATATATATATATATATATATATAATAAATAAGTACCTGAAGTCAAACAGTTACTGAAAAAAAATATGTAAAATACATAGGCACATAAGGTAGGGTTCCTTAACAATCACTAAATAAGAATAATGTTTGATAATAAAGAGTATTATATTTAACACTCTTCTTATCATTCATCGTTCACTTTATGTAATACCACTTTAATACACATTAATTTTTAATTAATTTTAATTACGGTTTTTTTAATAATCATTCCATCAGGTCATTAAAATAAAATTATTACAATCTGAAATTAACACACGAAATGAAATTTTCGAAAGAGAAAAAAGACAACTGAATCACAATAGAATTTTTTTTTAAAGTGGCCTTGAAGTTAATTTTTCGTATAAATGTATGACCTTAATAAATTTATTTTTTTGACCTGATAATGGTTTTTAATGATTATTCCGAAATGCTTTTAATATACAAAAAAAAAACATTACATTTATAACAAAATTATTATTTACTAAGATTAAGTATAAAATTTCTCTCCTCCTTCAAACATCTGATAGCATCTTTCAAATAATAAGATACTCTGAGCCTGATGCTTATTTGCATACAATTTTCATTTTAGGCGTGCTGAAATTTCAGAGTTTTAATCTACTTTATCCAATAAGCTAGATCGTTCACTTTTAAAATTGAAGTTTTCACTTTGAATAAACTTCTTCACACAAAATTTGTGCCCTTTTCATTAAACGAGGAAGAAAGGGAAGTGAAATTATTATATTTAAGTAGTTAGATTCCTTTCGTTAGAGAAAGGACTCATATTTATATCCGGCATTTGAATTCGAGATACGCGATAGATTAAAAATAATACTAAAAATCTTTGAATGAAAATACAATGGCATGCGAGGAGAACGTAAACGCCCAGACTCCCCTACATTGCACTTCACGGCCATCCCCAAGATAGACGACTCCCGAGCTGACCTCAAAAAGATGGATTGACAGCTGGGAATCGACATTACATAAGGTTGATCAGGTTGGTAACAGGAGCAAATTAAGACCGAGGTGAATTTGGCATGATCATGTTCGTAAAATTCTTAGGCGTGGTAAGGTTAGGAGTCGTAATAATTGGCGGGTATGTAGAAAAAGATGCCTGATTTTTTTTATTAAATTGTTATTATTTATCGTTATAATTTTAATTATTCGGTTTTTTTCACTTAATGGGTTTTCCAACGATGACATATATCTTTTATGTTTTAGATATAAATTCAAAAACCTCACAATTTTAAATATGTTAGATAATTAGCATTTCAAACCTGATAAAAATAAGTAAAGTGTGAAATTTAAGAGGTATAACCCGAAGCATATAAGCAAAAATACTAATGTAACTCTCCGAAAAATCATTACGCGTTTCAAAATAATAAAAAAAACATTCGTACTTCTTCCACCGGGAGTAGAATAATTTTATTCTTTTCATCCCTTACAAAAGCATCCTTCCTATTCCTCGAATTTTCCGGCACGTTTACGGTTGGATAAAAAATCAATTTGTAATTCTTTCCAATGGTTTTCAGCAGAAATCATTATTATTTTTGGTGAAAATATTCCAGCGTTCCTGGAAAATAATCTCAATTTGATCCGCCAACAACGCGTCGTGATTGGCCAAAATTTAGATGGGTATCTATAAAACCTAATTAAGTATTTTGAAAAATCCAAATAAAAAGAATTTATTCTCAGTTATAAACATAAAATTGTTCATTAGAACAGATATAAAAAAGTATTAATACCGTCTGCTTAATATAGATGTACAAAAACATGGATATCTGGTTATTTATAGGGCCTACAACCTGTCCTTGGCTTGTATAAGTGATTACTTAATATTCGTACACATGTTTCTTTGTCCATTCTTCACATCTTTATAATAAAGGAACGGGTAAATGATCTACAGTAAATATTGTAAAGTGTAAATTTTACACACGTGTAACATTCACCAATTCTACCCATTATTGACAACCACACTACTCAAATTCTCAAGTTCTTTATATCTGAACCCATTTAAAACAGTGTTCTTGAATCACTAGAATTTCACTAGAGACATCTTTTGGTGAGATGAAAAGAAACTTTTTATTGAGTGCCCCGTAAATGCCCAGACTTACATATTTTTTGCTGAGATCTTTGATGAGATGTCAAAAAACAATATTAAAAATACTCCTATTATTGGAGATAATCCAGTATTTGGACACACTCAAAATGTTGTTAAAATTTTAAGTTTGTAATAAGATATTAAATCAAATAAATCAGTGAATCTCATCAATCTCTCTGATCGTACTTTGTGATGTCATTGAGTTTAATTCAACATGTTAATACGAGGATTGAGAAAAACGAAAAAGCTTTTAGGCACTCCATTAATTGACAGATTAAAGATCTCGGGGGATCCATTTTCATCTTCATTCTCTCGCAAATTGAGTATTTCTTATAAACAATGTGGTAATTTGAACTCTTTGAGGGTTTCTTGCTTTTAGGTTAGCCCTGCACCCTTATTTATACTGTATATTTTCCCCACTTAACGTACCACCTTAAGAAAATAACTTAATTCTTTAAAGAAACACCGTGATAATTTAACACTTTCTTATCATTTATCGTTCACTTTGCGTAATACCACTAAAAATAATATAACCATACCAAAAAGTTGACACTGCTTTTAATATAAAAATATACTGTAATAAATAACCGATTAAAAACTTACTTTGTGGTAAAATCTATTCATTGTCAATTTATATTTGACTTGAAACACCACTTTTCCTTAAAATCTTAATTGATACGTGTTTCGATGCATCCCGCTCTAGATGGTGTTTGAAAATGATGCATAGTGCATCGTAACACGTATCGCAATAGATTTTAATTAATAGTTGTATAGAGCAAGCGAAATTAAAATTGAAAATTAATTGATGATATTTTTTTTTCAATTCAAACCCTTATCCGCACCCCAATGGTGCATAGGGCACTGCATTATATAAACACAGTGTTATCTTGATCGTTAACACACAAAGGAAAGGTGATCAGCCCTCCGCTTCAGGTACCAGTCCAGGGTAGTTCTGAATAAATATTAGAGTGAAAAAATCACTTAAATTTATTTGACCCCCCCTGGGAACCGGGACCTCCAGTAGCCGTAGCCGTAACGGTATCCGAGCGTGCTGACCATTACATTACGGAGGCGGACTGATGATATTATTATTCATTTTCAATACATTAAGAAAAAAAACTTTTAACCTCCTGGAGCTTTATAATAATAAAAATAGGCGTATGATTTTTAAAACTTTTAATGAAATAAAAAAAAAGAAATATTCGAAGTGTATTTTAAAAGATGTCTTCAATACTGAATTAAAATATTTTAAGATATTGTATTTTTACCAACCAACTAACGTACCATGACGCAGCCTCCCGCAGGGGTAGATAGAGAAAATAGAACGCTACACCATTGTGTCATTGCAAACAAGACACTCGCTGATTATTTTTGACCTGACAACTGACAAATCGCTCACTCCTTTCAACAACGCCATAAATAAATAAAAAACTTGATTTTTCAGGATAACGTTTTTAAATGATTGAACTTTTTACTCTGCAACAGATCTTTGTTGATAAAACCTGAATGTTTTTTCTCCGTTTGAAAAATATTTAAAAAAATAATTAAACCACACTTTTTCTTCAAAATGCAACAACAATATTTTTTGCCTTGTAGCGGGTAAATATTAAGTTAAAAATATGCCGCCTTTTGCTGGGGTATAGTACATTATCTGGGCATTCCGAAAACATGCACAACTGAAAATTGTCGATTTTTGATCATTCTTGAAAGGAGTGAGCGAAATATACTTTACTCTAATATGCAAAGTTTTCCTTAGTCTCACTTTGCTCCTATTTCGAACTACATTTGCCTCAAAATTCTTACTGATCTTTCTTCAGTCATTCGATTCTCATGCCCAAACTATCTCAAAACGCCTTTAGTAATTTTATCAATATGGTTTATCCTTGCCTTGTATTAAATGTATATCAGGGATAAAATAACGTTCTTATCAGAATAAATGAGAACGGAAAGTAAGAGAAAAAGATCAAGAAAAAAACATATAAATTGCGGTAGAGAAATTTTGTGTAGTTTTTTCTTGAAAACGTAGATTGATGACATTTCACGTAATCAGAAAAAAGGGTGCTGGAATAGATTGCCACTTTTGATAAAAAAGTACCTGAAAACCAATAAGAAAAGAAATATGTTTTTATAATTTAACTTATTACTACTACTTCTTCTACCTTCACGCCATTTCCCCGCAGGGGTAGGCAGAGAGGATAGAACCCCACACTCTTCTGTCTTGACATACACTCCCGGCTTCCTTCACACCTATACATCTAGTCATACATGCCCCCAGATTGCACGGACTTGAGACACTACCAGATTTTAGATTCTGATTGATCTGATGGTGTCAAGTTCACATTCGCCACATATACTTTTTTAGTTATTATCTCGCTATCCGTTTGCTCCATTCGTTACATTTAAGTTTTGCTTGGAAAATACCACTTGAAAAACTGTGTGTTAAAATATGTATATGCTTTGATCATTCGTGTTAAAATAGTCATACAGTCATACAGTTATACAGTCATCCTTGAAATATGTACCGCGTTATTGGAGGGAACGTTATAAGAGGTTAATATTTTAATTGTAATCTTACCTTTTTACCCGCGGAAATGACAATTAGTCATTATTAAAAAAAAATACAATAAAAAAACATTTACCCTCTATAACATTGTCTCCTAGACTAATTTCAACATTAAACGTAATAGAGAAACCTAGATTTGTGATCAACTATTTGAACAGATTACATTCTATAAAATAAGATGTATTATGTGTTATGTCGATTCGAAATGAAATCAATAACTCCCAAATAAAGCGCTTGTATGCGCAACAACAGTATGAAGGTTAAACGTCTGTTTACAGCCAAACTTATAAGCTAATATTATTACAGTCAGGATTTCGAGAACTTTCTTAAGTATTGTTTTGGGATTGTTATGTACCTACGAGTCGTGCTCAGATATTTGATCAACGGAAATTTAGCCAATGACCATTTGGTCGAACGGATTCATCAGTTCAGCCATCTTTATTTGACATTTTTTTAACAATTTAACATAGACGAAGAAGCATATCTAATAAGTCGAGGAAATCCAGACATTCAAACAAGAATTTAGACGCAGTCAAAATGTTGGATAATAAATTTTGATTTTACACTATTACACTGATTATTCTACTAACATAACGTGATAGGTGGTTACATAACTAACTAACTAACTAACCATCACGCGCCTACCCGACAGGGTAGTCAGTGAGAATAAAATTCTACACACTCTATCTTTATAAACATATTCATGTATCTCCTCATACATACCCGCCGATTATATCGACATCTGACATGACCACTTTCAAGTATTTCACATACTTGATGATTGTCAAGTTTTCCTCGGTCTTCCTCTGCTTTTTTACAACTACATTTGCATCTTTAATTATTTACCCTCACTTATTGGTTCCACACGACCAAACCATATGAACACACATTTCTTAATTTTATCGGAAATGCTTATCTCAGCTATGCATTCTTTCTTTATTTCATCATTCAAACATCTGTTTTAAACATCGTTTTTCCGTACATTCGTCTAAGGAATTGCATTTCGACTGCATTCAGTCTACATGAGTATATACGTATATATGAGTTCGAAAGATTTGTGTGGTGTGGTTTTCAATCATGAGTAGCATGGTGAATGTCAAGCGTATGTGTGGTGATCACTTTTAATAAATTTACGACAGGTTTCTTGTCCGCCTCCGTAGTTTAATAGTCAGCACGCTCGGCTACCCTACTGGAAGTCCCGGGTTCGATTCCAAGGGGGGGGTTAAATAAATATAAGTGATTTTTTCACTCTTATGTTTATTCAATATTACCTCGGACTGGTACTGGAAGCGGAGGGCTGATCACCTTTCTATCATGTGTTAACGATCAACATAACACTGCGTTTATACTATGCAGTGCCCTATGCACCATTTAGGTGCGGATAATGCTCTAAAATTTCAAAATGCTCTTTCCTCTGATTCCCAGGGTGGGTCAAATAAATATAAGTGATTTTTTCACTCTTTTATTTATTCAATATTACCTTCGACTGGTACCGGAAGCGGAGGGCTGATCACCTTTCCTTCAGGTGTAAACGATCAACATAACACTGCGTTTATGCGATTCAGTGCCCTATGCACCATTGGTGTGAAATAATGGTGTGAAAGAAAAAAAAATATATGTATATTAATCAAGACTTCCATTTTCTTCTTCACCTATGTTAAAATTTCAAAATGTTCTGCTTTACGTTTTCCTGAAATCCCCTGTTTGTAAATTTATTCATTGTTACACCTTGGATTCGTGAACTCAACCCTTTAGGCCCCAAAGAAAATTAATGGTTGGATGATCATGGAAAATGATGGTTAATGGTGAAATCCTCTACAAACATTTTGATTGAGTATCAAACGCGTTTCAACCAGTTTCAACTCACCTGAAAAATTATTTGTTGTTTCAAAATACCCGTTTTCGGTGAGGGAAAATTTATTTCTAATTTCCTTTGTAAATTACTAGCACATTGTATAAAATTATAAATCTGTTCTCAGAAGTATGGTGCTTATATTAAATTTATCAGAAATTTCTGCTTTGATCTCTTTATAAAACTTTTTTATTTGGAACTTATACAGCTTATATAAAAAAGTTAGATTAACAGTAATAAAAGCCAATTAAATAATTTCACGTAGATGAATACATTCTTTATATTATTTTTTACATCTCATCAAAGATGAAGAAGATTATGGAAGTCTGGGCATTAACGGGGCTGACGACCGTCATAGGCTGGTTTAAGTGATCACTTTACACACGTGTAACATTCACCAATTCTACCCATTACTGACAACCACACTACCCAAATTCTTGGATGTTCTAAATATATGAACCAATTTAGAATTGAATCCTTGTTCTTGAATCACTAAAACTTCACTAGAGACATCTATTGGTAAGATGTTAAGAAGCTTTTTACTAAGCAGAAACTCTTATATTCGTATGTGAGGTCCGAATCCTGGATTATAATCACACATATGAGAAACATTAAAAATAATATGAAAATAACTCATGTAATTGGAGATAATCCAGATTTTGTGAACAAGTATAACTGGACAAACTCAAAATGTTGTACATACTTTATATTATTTATTATTTCGGCATTGGCTTTGTGGAAAGACATGATTAAATTGTAAATCAAAACACTTGTTTTTTTACCACTTGAGTATTATATTTATTTTATTGACTAGATTTGTGAGCTACATATGCTTCCATTTACGGGGTTGAATATAAACTAGGCATAAATGTATCGCCTACTTTCCAAATCCGTCAGATCCTATTTTATACGATTTTAAAATAAATACTCTAACGGAATGCCAATTGTGGGTTTTACTGTTTAAAATTTTTTAACATTTGAAAACCCTGCTAAAAATATTTAAAAACAACGTTGTATTTCAAATTCCGCTATATTCACGGAAATTGCCTTCTGACCCATATCGGCCAATCAGAGTGCGGGGATAGGTAAAAAATTGAGATGACGTCATTATCGGTTTGTGTCTCGTGTTTTTTTTTGAAATAGTGAATAATTTTCAAAAAAATGGGAAAATTCTCTATTTTATATTATTTTATCTAAAGATAGACAAATCTTTCAAACATAATTGTTACCCGGAGAATTTAGTATTTTTTGTAAAATCGACTTACATGGATCTGGCGGATTATGAAAGTAGGCGACACAAATATCCTTATAAACGCGTTAGTTTTTATTCGAACCTGTAGATGGAAACATCTTTTGCTTCCAAAACTAGAAGTTAAAAAAATATAATACTCAAGTGGTAAAAAACAAGTTTTTTCATTTACAATTTATGAATACTCTGTTGTATATTAAGAGTGAAAATGTATCGTTTAAATATGGGAGGGTAGGTGTCTTTGAGTGTAAATGAGTGTGTGTATGAGTGTGCGTGTGTGTATGTGAAGGTGAGGGTGTATATAATTGTTTATATAATTTTATACGAGTAATTGGTTTATTTAATTTTCTGAACTGGGCTACGATTCTATACGGTGATTAAAAACTATGATGATAATGTCTTTACTAAATAATCATACAATTCACACGTCATTTATACGTCTTTGACACTGACTCCTGCAGATCTTCTCTAATATCGTTAAGAAGCACAGCATCGTCGGCAAACAAAAGGCAACAAACAGTGATATCGATTATTTTAACGCAAATATTTAAACTTTTCCCTTCTTCCATGCCACAGTGATATTACACATCCCTGTTTCATATATCGCTCACTCCTTTCAAGAACGTCTTAAATTTTCAATTTTCAAGAACGTAATCAATTTTCGGTTCTGCATGTTTTCGGAATGATCAGAAAAAATTTTATATCCCAGCAAAAGCGGTATATTTTTAACTTAATATTTACCCGCTACAGGGCAGGAAGTGTTGTTTTTGCATTTTGAAGAAAAGGTATTGTACAATTATTTTTTTTTAAGTATACCAAATGTTTTTCAAATGGAAAAAGAAACTTAAGGTTTTACCTAAAAAGATCTGTTACACAGTAAAAAGTTCAATAAATGGCTTGATATTTTTTTTAATACATTGTATTATATTTTTAAATTTTAAAAACGTCCACCTGAAAAATCATGTTTTTGGATATATGACGTTATTGAAATGAGTGAGCGATATATCATGAAAAGAAATCAGAATTTTAGACCCGAAAGGCTCCGTTTACCATATGAACATTATTGATTGTCACGAATTTATCTTCTATGATGATCTAGAATCCCAAGGGAAATGAGAAGAAGGTAAATGTATTCTAACAAAGGAAGGTGAGGAAACCGCAAAGAGAATTGTTAACTTGATTAGCCGGAAGAAGGAAGGGAGAGAATAATATTATGGAAGTAACTTAAGAATGAAGGGCGGATCAAAGGTAACTTGTATGTATAGCATTATATGTATGGTATTCAATGACACACACATAGATCACGTAACATACATTTATACAGTCTACTCCTTATTACAAGAAACAAACAATAGAACAATATTTTTTTTTAATGAATAACCCGCAAAGCCTCTATTTTTCAGAGGCTTGTCTGCAGGTAGGATAGTAAGGATAGGGAAGGTCAATGTGAAAAATATATCATTCACCAGAATTTTAAGTAAATACTTTGAAATTTTTAATTTTAAAAGTAATATAATAATTTTGTTTAATATTAATATCAATCTTGAAGCAATTAAATTGTGGTTATTCATTTGATTATTAACAAAATATCGACCATTCTCAACCGAGGGCGCTAACGTAATCAAAATCTCAAAATTTATGAAAATTATAACTTGTTTATGAAATAAACACAACAACATTGGATGAAAAATCTTTAAAGAAGTAATATAGATGTTCATTTTTAGACAAAATAGTGAACGTTACACGAGTTACAAAGTGATCTCTTAAGCCAGCCATATGCCAGGTTGTAAGCGCTGGGATGCTCGGACTTCCATCATCTTTTGTATATTAAGTAAAGTGTTTCATTTCAAGTGTAGGCACCTGTAACACGATCCCTTTACCCTGTATGTATATTTTAATATATAATACAAGACAAAACATAAACAAGTTCGTTCGAAGAAAAATAATATGATTCATATTAGAATAAACAAAGCGCCTTTTCTTATTGCCTCAGGAAATTGATATATTATGTAGGCATTCGAATTTTGTTTACACATTAAATGGGATTGAAAACGTGAATATTGAAAAACATTTGTATTAACTGTGAAATGGGAGATTTTCGACGTTTCTGTTATTTCTAAAAATGTAAATACAAGAATTGTTTGAGTTTCATTCTCACGTTTTTGGTATCGGATAAATTAATCTCTGAATCAAATTGAAAACGGAAAATGATTAACATTTAAGAAATTTCGGAAATTCTTAATGTGTAAATATTATTTCATTGAGTTGCTTGCAATTTACAACATTTTGAGTGTGTCCAAATACGTGTTAACAAATCTGAATTATCTCAAATTATATCAGTTATTTTTCGTATAATTTTTTTATTCCTCAATTAAACCACTTAAACTAGCCTATGACGGCCGTAAGCACCTCTTAAATGCCAAGAAATCCGTATCCTTCTTCATCTTCATCATATTGAGATATCAAAAAATAATATGTTGTACTTATATACAAAGGAAAGAATGCTGAGCTGAGATAAGCATTTTCGATAAAAATAACATATCGCTCACTCCTTTCAAGAACGTCATAAATCAAAAATCGACAATTTTTAGTTGCTTATGTTTTCGGAATGCCCAGAAAATGTACTATAACCCAGCAAAAGTGGCTTATTTGTTACTCAATATTTGCCCGCTACAGGGTAGAAAGTGTTGTTTTTGCATTTCGAAGAAAAGGTATTGTTTAATTATTTTTTGAAATAAACTAAATATTTTCAAATGGAGAATAAACCTTCAGGTTTTACCTTATAGGATCTGTTGCACAGTAAAAAGTTTAATAAGTGGCTTGATATTTATTTTTAAAACATTGCATTATATTTTCAAACTTTAAAAACGCTCTCCTGAAAAATCATGTTTTTTGATTTATGACGTTCTTGAAAGGAGTGAGCGATATATATCTGTGTTGGGACGGTTTAAACACGTGGAACGAATTAGCGAGGAAGAAACGGTTAAACAAATTAATGAATGAACCAAATGCAGTTGGAAAAGGAGCAGATGAAGACCAAAGAAGACTCAAAGTCAAATTTTTGAAAGGGGTTGCCTCAAGAGTCGAAATAATCGACGGGTATAAATGAGGAAATGCATGAATATTCAAATTAATGTCAGAGTAGTGTGGCATTGTATTCTCTCTGCGTACTCACAATTTAAATATATAAATAATTTAGAAATTATACAAAATAAAGTGATGAGATTAGTTTTTAAGGAAAATAGATATAATAAAATAGAAAAAAAAAGATTCAACTGGTTATAAAAAGAGACTAAAATTAAATATGCTGATCTTTATATATAAATTTTTAAACAATTTTTCGTTTAAGGATTAAATTACTCAAATATTTTAAGGATTAAATAGTGTGAAACGAAAAATTCATGAACATATTACTAGAAATAATGATAAAATAAGACTACCATTGTTGGAAAAACCCGAGTTCCCAAAATTGTTGAGGTATAAGGGTTTGAAAATGTATAATGAGATGCCTGAATGTATGAAGAATGAAAAAGTCTGAAAGAATTTAAAAATAAATGTTTTGTTTACTTCAAGAAGATGTAAGCTAATTAAATAAATAAATAAAAATATACAAAAATTAAAACACCACATAAGCCAATTAAACTGGAGCATTTTTTATTACATTTTTCATTATTTCAGGAATGCTTTTCCAAAACACATTCATCAGTTTATTGATACTAATAAGTTTTTAATGTATGCAGAACATTTTAATAAATTTTCAATTCATTTATGTCAGCACAGTTAAATTTGTAATAACATCATATCGTGATTAATGTGAAACACAATTGAATCGAAATCAGCAGAATGATAATACATATTATTGTTACATAATATTCAAACAATTTAATACATGCTATCACTTGAGTCAATATTTATCTTTGGCGTTATCAAGACGGCAAATGCTCGAAGCAAAATAAGTTAATGTTATTTTAGGTGATTGTTGTTGATTTTAGTGATAATTATGCTGAATTATCACATCGAATCTTGTAGTTTCCGTGGTGTAGCGGTTATCACATCCGCCTAACACGCGGAAGGCCCCCGGTTCGATCCCGGGCGGAAACATTTTTTTAATTAATTTTTAAAAACAATTTAGTTATTACTTCAAATTTTCAATTTTCTTTTTATTTATTTTTCACGACGACTGTCACAAAACAATAAATACAATTTTGTTTGTGTTTTGTATTGTTTATTTGTATCTAAATACAGTTTAGGTACATATTTTTAAAACTTTTTACTTATTTATTTTAAACCTGTTTTTATTCGGCTTTAACGGACGCCCCTCTCCTCCAATTAGACCGTTATATAGAAATTTTACTAAACTTTGTTTGAGGGTTCCACACTCTCTCATATGTACATAATTTATATCTCATTGATGTAAAATGCGTGTGCAACATTTTGAGTGTGTCCAAATACTTGTGATAAATATATAATACTTATAATAAAATCTGGATTATCTCCAATTATTGGAGTTATTTTCATATTATTTTTTGGCATCTCAAAATAATTCCTATAATTGGAGATAATCCAGATTTTGTGAACAAGTATTTGGAAATGTTCTGAATTATTTTGAGATGTCAAAAAATAATATGAAAATAATTCCTATAATTGGGGATAATCCAGATTTTGTGAACAAGTATTTGGACACACTCAAAATGTTGTAAATAAATTATCTGGTCAAAATATGAGCTTAAATAATAAAAATTAAAATAGTATTTTCTTGCGTTTCTCATGTGGGTGATTATATTCCAGGATTCGGACCTCACATACTAATAAAAGAGTTTCTGCTTTATAAAAAGCTTCTTTACATCTCACCAATAGATGTCTCTAGTGAAGTTCTAGTGATTCAAGAACAAGGTTTCTAAATTGGTTCATATATATGGAACTTCCAAGAATTTGAGTTGTGTGGTTGTCAATAATGGGTAGAATTGGTGAATGTTACACGTGTGTAAAGTGATCACTTAAACCAGCCTATGACGGTCGTCAGCCCCGTAAATGCCCAGACTTCCATATTCTTCTTAATCATTGATGAGATGTAAAAAAAAAAGATATATATATATATATATATATATATATATATATATATATATATATATATATATATATATATATATATATATATATATATATATATATATATATATATATATATATATATATATATATATATATATATATATATATATATATATATATATATATATATATATATATATATATATATATATATATATATATATATATATATATATATATATATATAAAATGCGTGTGTTGTTAAACATACATATGAGGATAATGCATGGTAAAGAAAATGTGAGGTAATTCTGCGAGCACTGTTTATTTCACGAATAAATTCCAAACATCCCCCAAAACAACATTTACCTTAGAGACAAAAGTAAATAATAGAGTCTTTTGGATTGAAATTTGATATATGGAGGCAGTTCCTCGTTTTTGTTTGCACGAAATAATGGATCAGCGATTTTAAAGGTGACATCTACCGGCTTTAGCGGAAACTTCAGACACGTGACCCGTACGTAAACCAGAGCCAATAACAACTTTTCTTTATTGGGGAGATTTGGGTTTGCCGCCAACTATTTTATGAACGTTGCGCCATTTAACACGAAGGGATGTTTTTCAAAACATAATAGGTTCAGAATATTCGCTTTATGGGCTATTTATTCAGGTAAGATAAAGAAAATATACTTATTCAGCTCGGCGCCGAAAATCGGTATTTATTACAGTAAAAAATAAAATAGTGTGTTTGCAAGTGCAAAAATAAAATTTTATATTTTTATTTTTAATTTGAGTTTTACTTGGTGAATATCACTTTTTATCACAAATCTATTGTAACGCATATTTCGATGCATTCTGCATCATTTTTAAACATTGTATATGAAGCTTAGTCCAAATGTTGGAATTTGGGTTGAAGGTTGAAGAGGGGGTAAGAGCTGTTTCTTATTTGATTAAGTAAAATTTTATTAAAATAATATGCAAAAATATTAGATAGTATTTATCTTACAACATTTTGAGTGTGTCCAAATACTTGTTCACAAAATATGGATTATCTCCAATTACAGGAGTTATTTTCATATTATTTTTTGACATCTCATCGAAGATGAAGAAGAATATCGCCCAATGCCCAGACTAAATGCCCAGACTTCCATATTCTTCTTCATCTTTGATGAGATGTTAAAAAATAATATGGTATTTATCTTCTTATTTACATAAATATATATATATATATATATATATATATATATATATATATATATATATATATATATATATATATATATATATATATATATATATATATATATATATATATATATATATATATATATATATATATATATATATATATATATATATATATATATATATATATATATATATATATATATATATATATATATATATATATATATATATATATATATATATATATATATATATATATATATATATATATATATATATATATATAATTTATAAAATATAGATGTACCCAAATTCTTATTTACAAACCTAAGTCTTCAAATTTTTTTTTTGGAAACACCTAAAAAAATAAAAATTGTGTTTTCAGGTGTCTCTCAGTATATAAAATAATTCAGTAAGGATTTGGTATCTGTAATAGAATGTCGATGAATAATGGCTGAGTGGAAAATACCATTGCAAATTCACCTTGTGTAAATTCACAGTAAAATCGGAAAAATATTGTTTTGGAGTTTTAATTATTTTCGTAACTAAGTTCATCAAATAAAATTGCTTTGCGAAAATGGTAGCCTACGTCAATGGTAATGATACGTCAAGTAGCCTAGAAGCTTCTGTATCAGATCCAGGTATGCGGTTGGGAGCTTTCAATGTGTTATTGGAATCTAAGATAGGGTAATTTCCATAGTTTGATAAATCCAGTTTCGAATCTAACTAAATTATTCCCAATTAGACAAGACTTAGTAAGATTTACCAGCTACCAAAGGAAACGGTTCAGTGCTTCCGTATAATTCATTTACAGCCGTAAACAAATCAATCTGGAAATGAAACAAGAATATCACTTCGAACTTCCGAAGTCGCGTCGAAGTTGATTCGAAAACAAATTAAATTTCCGTTTCATGGCATGTTTATTGGAAAACTTGGAAGCGTCTGAAGCCATTTAGAGCTTTATTCATTCAATAATCCTTATGATTGTATTCACCATTTATCATTATGAAGAATATTTATTATGAGGTCAAGGGATCTTGCATCCTTTATGTGACTGCGAGCAATTTAAGTCTATTGCGACATTATAGATTGGATATAAATATAAAGAATATTAATAAACAATGTAAAATAATTCATTTTCGTAGTGCAGTGGTAAGCGCGTAAGACTGGAGGAGGTCTGGAGGTCGCGAGTTTGATTCTTAGAGTGTTCAAAATAAATTGAAGTGATTTGTTTCTTTAATATTTATAAGGAAAGTTGGTGACACGTTGATGACAACAACATAGTCGTTCAAAAAAATAATGCTGGAAAAGTGTTTTACTATAGTTGAATTAATATGGAAATGCTGTTTAAATGTGCTATGATAAAAATTTTAATGCTGTAAAAGTGTCAAATTATGTAAAGTGTGATAAAAATGTAAATGCTGTGAAAGTGTTAGATAACAGTAGGATAAAAATGTAAATGCTGTGAAAGTGTTAGATAACAGTAGGATAAAAATGTAAATGCTGTGAAAGTGTTAGATAACAGTAGGATAAAAATGTAAATGCTGTGAAAGTGTTAGATAACAGTAGGATAAAAATGTAAATGCTGTGAAAGTGTAAGATAACAGTAGGATAAAAATGTAAATGCTGTGAAAGTGTTAGATAACAGTAGGATAAAAATGTTAACGCTGTTAAAGAGTTCGATTGCGGACAGCGTACTTCTTGATAAATATTCTTTATCTTTCATTCTGATATAAATCGTATAAAGTTAGAAATATGTTATAATATTTATATTATTTGACTTTGTCGGGAGTTGAACTCGGGACCTCTCGCATTTTAAACATAAGGCTGACATTATACGCATATAGGAAATTAAAATCAGTTCCGCTTATTAAAACTTAAATTTTGACAGCAAAACGCAGAATATATTGCCTTTTTAGGTATCAGATTCCGTGTAAGATGCACGGGATTGAATTTACATAATACATGCTAAGTATTATCGTATAATATATCCAATTTATCATTTTTAATAAATAAATATTTTACAGAACAACAAAAAAATATATAAACATATGTGCTAGTAATTAAAACTACGATCAAACTTTGTATATGATTTTTTTTATTCATTCTATTTGTATTATAAACTCTAAAAGCAAAATTTTAA